>NC_060268.1:7533750-7833750 GCF_021613505.1 Equus quagga | reverse complement strand
AACAACTGAAAGCTAAGCAATTGGTCTTTCAGAAATAGTCAAATAATATTACTGAATAAGAGTACAGCTTCTGTCTCTATATCTATAGCTCCTGACTAATTTATTTCTTTTCTTTTCATGTCTTGAAGAGCAAAAGGTCCTTGACAGAGAATCTGATTGGTTTTCTCAGGTATTAAGTGCTTACTCTCACATAACATCTTATGGATCCATTTAGTTATGGATCCATTCCTTGTTCCTTCTTCAATTAACTGGAGCCAGAGTAGGACGGTCTTGAGTTGACCTAACGTCTCGTTCTTAACACCCAGTCAGGAAGCCATGTGGCCATGGCAATAATAAAGCTCTTTCCTAGACAGGAATAGAGTCACCTGTAGACACTTCACTTTCATATCCCTAATATCACCAATCTCATTGTAGTGTGACTGCATTTTGATCTCATTAGGGTTTACCACTAATAATGTATTCTAGAAATCACTAAGTTCGAGAGGTAACTGAAATCATTAGAGCAACATAAAGTTATTTGATGGGCCAAAAATCCTCGACCAAACAGTCCATATTCACCTTATGAGTGTGGTTCTAATGTTAAAAATTGTCTTCACATAGGTTTATTTCCCTCTTCCAGTTTACCTAATTGGCCTCTTTATTTCAATATAAGTATGATAAAGAAAATATAAATTAATATGTGGCTATTTTGCACATTTTGTGACACTACCTGATGCCAAGTCATTGGTGACGGAATCTCTAGGCAAAGAGCAGGTGGGGAAAAGGAGTAGGAAGCCCTTTGCAGGGTGGGCTCTAAAGGCTTAGAAAGCCCAATCTCTGGGATATGATCTCCAAGTCCAGAGGGGCGAGTACCAATATCCATTGTGTTTTATTAATTAATTAAGAATCGGAAGAGTGATCATTTCTACTACTGATAAATTGGACGGTGGGAAAATACAAAGGGTTCCAAAGTTAAGGGCCTTTGTGATTGTCCTATTTAAGTCATATTATTAAAATGATTTCTGATGAAGTCCCTAAAATTACTTGCCTGTCCACAATAGCTGTGTAGACTTTTTCATTGACAACAGTTGACAACTATTATTAATCTAAACAACGCTAAATAACATAAACTAAACAAAGCCCAATTTTTATGGGCAATAATGGTAAAAACTTAAGGCTGGAACAAAAGGGGTACTGTTCCTCCTGGTGAAATCCTAGAGAGGCTCCGAGCTCTGAATTGTCAATCATGAGCTCAAGTCAGCTGTAGGGAAGAATCAAAAGGCATTGATTTAAAGACTAGGGGACAGCTCAGCCTGTCAGCATTCTCTAATTCCTTCCCACTCTCCATGTTTACAGGTGACTACCGGTGAAATTGTCACTCCAGGCTTAAAAGACAGTTGATTTCACAAACAAATTTTAAGATTTGCTGGGAAGGGCTATGGCTCAAATTGGCTCCTAACATGCAACAAGTTCACCATCATTAGTGATTTCATGGAAGATAGCCTCTGGCTGTCTTTCCTCCCATGGAATAAAAGATGCCATTCATACACACAGAGCTGCTCTAACTCAGGGATGTCTGTTTGGGAACAAGTACCTACAATGACAGAGGAAATATACATAAGCCATCTGTATCAATTATGTCACTTTTTAGGTCATCGAGTTTTAGATGTAACTCAACAGAATAAAAGAGGAAAACCAAGATGAACAAATGATAATTGATATGAGAAATAGAATGAAATTCTGAGAATAGAAGTAGAAAAAAGAATTAGCTTCTCCAGACATATTTTTTAAAAATTATAAAAGATAAGCAAGTTTCTATGAGAAAATAATCAAACAAGAAAAATCAATTAAATATATCAATTTTGAAATTAAAAACTATTGGAAAGGCTGGATTACAAAATTCATGAAATCTTCCAGAATGTAAAACAAAAGTGCAAAGCTGAAAAATATGAGGAACAGATTAGGAGATGAGGATAAATCTATGAGGCACAACATTCAGTAAATAGCGGTTTTAGAAAGAAAAATAATGTAAGTATGGAAATAATTATAGATAATTAAATGATTAATTAAACAAAAAATAATTTTAAAAATCAAACTTCTTACCTATCAGACTAGCAAAAATCAGAGTTAGATACTTCATTCTTTTGGAGAAGCTCTCACTGGCATACATTGCTGGTAAGAAATGTCCTTTTGGAGAAGAATGTGGCACTAACAAAACAACCTTTGCAATTCCATTTTTACCTAGCATTCTCACTTCATTATCAGCAAGCAGTCAAATGGGCCACAGCTCTACCCGCTGTCAGAATTTTCTTTTCCTTTCCTAATTTCCTATCAAATATTGTCCTTGTTTAAATTAACATTTTCGAGGGACTGGGTTGGTGTGGCCGTTTCCTCATGAAGAGGATGGAATAGGCGGTCTTGCAGGATTTAGTAGCTGAATTAGGTAGAAGTCACTTGATGAAAAATGAAACCCTGAGGCTAGCAGAGCATGCTGCCAGAAAAAATTGTCTGAGAGCCAATATCCACATTCTGGGAAGAGGGTTAGGAAGAGTAGCAGATCTCTGAGGGGCTAAAATAGGTTCTGAACTACAGGTCGAGAGTCTATGGCTCTGTTCTGGAAGAACGAGGAGGGGCATAATCTGGATGAAAAGAAAATGACGTGTGTCAGAGAAGCACTTTGAGGCAACCGTAGAGTCTGACGGGGTGTATTTGGCCCCTTTTGTGGGGGCGCCTTTCATCATTTTCATCCTGGTTGACACCTCTGTGATGATTCCACATCCTCCCCGCGTGTTTGTCCTTCTTATTATAGCTCTTCTATATAAAGGCTGATGTGTTCTTATTATTGTTATGCAAATTCAGATTAGAAACATTTTTCATTTCACTTTGTTAATATGCATGAATTTGAAAATAGCTGCTGTTTAACTGATGGTGATAATGTGAACTGACATTAATCAATAGAGGTTATGGCTCTTATGTCTGGCGCTAAGCAGCCGGACACTTGTGAGTTATCTGGCATGAAGCAATTATTTTCTCAGAGGATCCTATCCTTGCTGATCAAGTATGCATGCTGCCCAAGGTAAACATTCCCTAGTGCTGTTTATTTCTTCCAGCTGATGACATTCTGGCTGTTAACATAATGAGAAAAGGCATAATTACATACAATAATTTACAACTTTGTTCCAGAATTTTTTCACGTTTTGGAAAATTATTTTTTTTTTTACCATTTTTAGTTTCCATAAATGCTTACTAAGAGAAATTTCATTTTGCTACCTGAGCCGCCAAACCCAGCATGTGTTCACATCTCACTGAAGAATACCTAAGAAACTCTGGGATCTGTAACAGCCATTGCCACGGTGCCTCCTCGTTTTCCCCAATTAGCACTTTCCTTAGCTTTTGCATTATTTTGGTTTGCAGAAATGGATCTAATACCTAAACATTCTGGTATGTGCACAAGAAAGGCTTTGTTTCTCTCATTCATGTTTTCAAAAATACGTTATTAAATACCCTGATGGTTCAACTAAAACAGTGAGTCAGACTTCTCTGTGTGTAAGCCTCTGGAAAGGAGCTGTCAGCATTTTTGAAAGTTGAAACATTCACGACTTGTGAAACGTGATTTGATAAGAGACACACTGATATGCGAAAAGCTAATGCAGCTTCCTACGATGGAAATTTATGCCAAGGGAGTATCTTATGCACAAGGAGAATCTGACTCAACAATCTCATATTTAGGGTCAATAGATTAAGCTATACTGGAATTTGATGAAGAAAACGAAAAAAAATCACATAGGTTGGCAAAAATCATGTTTCCTGCTCCTGAAGTGTATAAATTGGGAACTAGTGACAAAGGCACAGTGTCGGTGGAGAACTGCTGACAGAGAGACAATCTTTCATCATTGCAACAAAGGTTAAATAAAGATTAAGCTCAGAGCAGCAAGAAGAGCCCTGGAGACTCTGAGTAGGCGGGATGCCCAGATGTTCTTCCTATCGTTTCAGCCTGGCATATGAGCAAAGGTGGAGAGGGTCAAGAGACGTGGTCATCAGTTATTCTTGTAGAGTCTGCGAATAGAACTGCCACTGCTAGCTGGTTAATTAATGATTTCCTTTACATGCTTAAAGTCTTTTTAAATTTTATTCTTAGACTCATCTGATCCCAATAATGCTCTTTTATTCACCCTAACCTTGTACGAAAATTTGTTATATTCAGAGCAAAACAATATGGTTTTCAAAAAGAATTAGATAAAAAGTTAATTTCATGATTTCATATATATGTGTGCTTTGGCAACATGGGTATCTTATATTTCACTTGTACAATAATCTAAGAAAATAATAAATAGTAAATTTCTTTAATGGTCTTCTTCTGATCAATAAAGCAAGAATTCTAAGACTTTTCCTTATGAATAATTTTTGTGTTCCCACATATAAGATTACCATCATCATAAAAAAAAATAAGTTAGTGATTCAGACAGGCCTGCTTTCTGGGCTTGTTCTGTTCCCTGATGATTTCAGGTTCAATACTGGTCAGGAGAAGCATCACAGTAGAGTAGAAAATAATGTATTTTCTTTATTATAAGCATATGCACTATTTTGTAGCCTTTGTTTTTTCCTGGTTAAATCACTCTCAGGAACAATCATGAATTTGGTTGATAATCAATTGGATAATTAGCACTATGCCACTTTTTTGGAGGGGTCTCCAAATTCGTAGGAAATTTCTTCAAAATTTCGTGTCAACTCAGACTCTCTAGAAAAAAAAGTTTCGGATCTAACGTGTTTTAAGAGTTTCTAGAATTTCATACAAAAATTTTAATTCAATATTATCATTGGCTGTATTACAGATACTTGCTACTGCCCCCTCAGTCATACATTTTTCCAAGTGATGCTTCCCCACACATAGCTGCTCATGAGGAGTGGGCCTGGGCAGCAGGATTTAAACAGAAAGCTTTACCTCCTGGCCTACACTTGATATAACCAGTGATGAACCCCAAAATGTTGATTCAGTCAAATACACTTTTGTGAGAACTTAGAATTGGGACACTTAAAAAATGTGTCAGTCAACTGCAAGAAGCCAAGTCAAAATTCATGTATCATTGGGGTGAGAAATGGGGCCACAGCAATTCAAATGTATGCTCAAGTTGAGGTTAGATAATGAGGGGAACTGAAAGCTGGTCCACAAGTTACAGAAGAGGGAACATGCAGAGATGCTGATAATAGAGACCATGGACAGAAGAAACACACATATAAACACACACACACGCACACACAAAATGAATAAGGAGAGAGAGAGAAAAAGAGCAAGAGAGAGGGAGAGAGAGAAGACACCTAGAGAAACATAGAGATCAGAAAAAAAAGAGAGGCAGAAACTGAGACAGTAGTTTTAGAGAATCTGGAACTTGAGAGAATAAAGGGAGGTAAAAAGAGAGGAAGACAAAATACATGATGAATGATATTCCCATTTCTCTGGAACACGACTGTAATGGTTTCAATTGTATTCCACAGTATTCCTTGTACTCCTCCTTCCAAATACTTCAACCTAAGTATCAGCCACCTGGACTTCCCCACACTGCCCGACTTCTGAGGTTGCTCTTCCCCTCAGCGTGAAAACACACTAACCCAATGAGTGCAGTAATAACAAGAGCTTCTCTCTCCTGTGCTGTGGGAAACCCTGTGAAAATTTCAGTGATTTCAAGATCTTGGAGAGATTACATTTTTCTCATGTGCTTCTGTTCATTTCTGCTGAAATTTTATGTCTTCTAACTTCTGGCTTATTCAATCTCATTTTTTCAACAAAAGTTGCTACAAGCAGGAAATGTGGCTTCTTTTTCTTCAATTTAGCCAAAGTAATCTAACAAAAGCTAGTACTGTTTACCATCAATTGTTGACATTTGGAGGAAATAATTGTAGATTGTGGCATACACCAGTGTAGGCTACGTCTTACAACTTAGAGAGCCTGGTCTTAAAAGAAACAGACTATCCAGTGGTCATTTCCCCCAGAGTAATTTTTACCGTCTCGATTTCCACTTTAACAATCACACCACCAAAATTATTGCCATAATTATAAGTCCTTCTTTTTCCACTAAGAATGCCTGGTCTTCTCTCTCATTTTCCCTTGTCTATGACCTCTCATTTTCTGGGCTAGTCCCAGAAAACTTCAATTTTCCCCCATTTTATTTTGCAGAACAAGAAATTTGAATAAATGGTAGCCAGTGCACTGAAACTTACCAGTACTGATAAGACTATAAGGGCAATTTCTTCAGTGCCCATTATTTCTTATCTGACCTTTAATTCCTCCAGAGTTTTAATCTCTTTTCTCTGAGTGCTGTCAGTCCCAAATCCCCCTTCAAAGATTTTCTCAAGAAGCCTGGAAGCAAAATATAATTCTAACTGCAGCTAGCCAGTATTGAAACCTCAGAATTCCTAAGGAAGGGATATAAATGTAATTCTCTCTAGAGTTACAAAATAATTTGGGGGAATACATCTATCTATGGATGTATCTTTGTGTCTATGTATTTATCTGTGTATCTGTGTATCTGTCTATGGAGATGGGTAGCAACACAAAAGTAGGAATGTATATACATTTTCCATTATATATATTTGGAAACAATAAAATTGGCTTATTTGAGGATATTGCTATGAATGGCTATATAGTTAAACAAGAGACAATGGTTCTTACCTATGTCCTGTACATTGTTTCCAACAAGAATGAGCATTGACAGAAACCCGTCTATAGTATTTTGGTTGATCTCTCCCTGGCTCAGTCATGTTTACACACTGGCTACTGCAACTTGGGCTACATTATTTTGTTTGTATCCAAAATAAATGAATCTTTTAATTGTAACCGAAAGTAGATTTCATATCGTTATCTCATAATTATCTTGTAATTATATATGTTAGAAATTCTAGGAAAATCATGCTCAAAACTACTGGGACGCTTCAGAAAGCACTTATCTTAAAATTGCTTGCTTTTTGCAAAAATAGAAGATGTCTGATCTTTCAGAGTAAATTGATGTTCTTAAGCTTTTAAAAAGACATAGCATGGTTCTTTAAAAATGCCGTCATTCTGGAAGGCTACCAGTATTTTATTTTGAAAACTCTATTTGGAGTGACACATTTTATGCACAAATAGTCGCACCACCATATCAACGACATTAGTAGATGCAGCTTAGCTCCAGTCCTAAGTAACATTGAGGGCTCGGTCATTGAGTTGAAATCCTTTGAGTCAGCTTTCTGTGATGTCAGGAACCTCGTTCATGGCATCTTAAGTCAGGGGATAGCTCCCCCGTTTTTTTTTCTCTCCAGCTTGCACTTGGCAGTATGTGACACATACAGCTGCAGGCAAAAATGTAGGACTTTGTAAAACATGCCATTTTTAAAAATTTTATGTGAGCTCAAATGAAAACCTGGTTTTGAAATTAATACTAATTGCTGACAGTAATGCCAGATTTTCATTTTCAGGCCAACACTTCATTCTTTGTACTTTCAGGTGCACATATATAGTTTTAGTTAATGATTTTTATTCTGCTTACAGCTTCTCAGAATAAACACTTAAATTATCATAGTTGTCTTGCATGGATCCTATAAATGCAGAGATGACATCAAATTAAAATCCAAATTTTGAGATTTTGCTTTTCATATGAAAAGCGCTCTGTAAGATATTTTTATGATCCTACTATCCTTTATTAACTTTTCTCCTGTACGGCTGACAGTTGTACTGATCTTGGCTAGGTGGTTGGCTTGCTTATTTATTTATCTTGTCTTTCCTTAACTGTTTCTCATGATTCTGTTAATCTAATTTCCCCAGTTTTGAGCATTCCACAGATTTGTTATCTTTGTCTCCACACCCAACCCACTGAACTCGTTTGATTAAAGATCTTTTTACCAGGATATTTTTAACCCTATGGACATTTCTAAAAGTCACAAATACCCCAAATCACATACTTATAATTTCCCCCCAGTGAACAATAAAACATGACATACACTTAGTGGGTCTATAAATAAAAGTTAAGATAGGGGCCAGCCAGGTGGTGTAGTGGGTAAGTTCGCGTGCTCCGCTTCGGTGGCCCAGGGTTTACAGGTTTGGATCACAGGTGCGGATCTAGCCCAGCTCATCAAGCCATGCTGTGGCAGCAACCCACATAAAATAGAGGAAGATTGGCACAGATGTCAGCTCAGCAACAATCTTCCACAAGCAAAATGAGGAAGACGGGCAAGAGATGTTAGCTCAGGGCCAATCTTCCTCACACACACACAAAAGATCTGTCTACTTTAGAAGACTGGAAATGGAAAAAAATACAGCTTTGATGAACTCTAAAAATAAATAAATAAATAAATAAACAAATAAATAAAATGATTCTAAAATCATTTCTATTTTCAACGCAATCTCTGTAACTCTATTTGTTATTAAGTTTTACCCAGTTTCATTTTCGGAAAAGCTGTGCTTGTTTGATTCATATTATGTTAAAATTAAATATTCAAAGTTATTGTTAATGTACACTTTACAGCAGAGGAAGTAAGATTTAAGTATATTTTCTCCGCACATAATATTGATGAAATTTCTTTCGGGCTACATATATCAGGATAAACAATATTTTAACGTGTTAAAGAGAAGAGAGTGATCTGAACTAATACTATGTTGTAAACAGCTTGGAATGAAGGTCTGTGAAAGAATTCAGACACAACGTTTTGAACTCTCTCCTGGTAGTAGAATGATCTCCTTGTACTTGGGCAAATGTCAACGAGGTAGACAAATGAAGCCTACTTTTTAAATCTACCCCGCAGAGAGGAGTTCACATGTATCAAACTGTAGTATTGATGGAACGCTCAAGGGCTATGCAGAATCACCGATGTCGTGTTTCTCAATAATCTAAGCAGGCCTACTTTGCTAAAGAACTCTTCCTACGGAGAGAAAAGGCAAGAATTGAAAGAAAGCAACATGAAAATCATTTTTTTTTTAAAATCGGGAAAATATGCACTCCTTAGAATGCAGGAAATTCAATAAATCAAGTTGAATGTAAAAGAAAATATTGGACTCCCTAATGAGATAACTTCCCAGAACACACAAATACTGGTAAAATTAAAAAAAAAAAAAAAAAAAAAAAAAAGGCCTGCCCTACATGCCCAAAGTCTTTTATCTTATAAAGCAGGCTCCATAGTCTACTCTTGACAGCAAACCTTCCATCAAGAAGAGGTCCCCAGGCTTTTCACTACTTCTTCCTCTAAAACAGGTTTTAGATCTTCAACATAGCAAAAAAATAGACCAGACTTTTCCCACAAAATACAATAGTAAGTTTTCCATATTGATATCTCTATTCTATTCTGTATCGGTTCCTATTATAATGATCTTCTCCTTTCTCCAACAATACTCTTCTGTTCAATGCTTGGGAAGGCTGCTGTTTCCCTTTAGAAAAATAATATCTGATATGTGAAAATATTAATAATATAATAAGAATTAGAGAAATGATGCATAGTTAGTTTAACAATTTCCTTGGCAAGGAAAAGTCACGGTTGAAGGTTTAAAATATTTAAGCAAATGTAGAAAATCTTTTATATTTTATCTATCAATGAAATGAAATGATGCAAAACTAAAACTGGAAGGAAGATAATATTTGCTCTATACGTTAGAATTAGTTATAGTGTATACGTTAGAATTAGTTATAGTGATAGAGGAAGTTTATCGCTAGTTACCTTCAGATGAGTCTGTCGGGTAAAGACGATGCTTTGGTTCTCTAATGTGTCTGAATGACAGCACGTATGTACACGTCTATATTCCTGTACTGAAAGAACTTTACCTTCCCTTTAAAAATGACATGTTATATTATCTGAATATTATTTTTTTAGCATTTCTTTTACATATATTTATGCCAAATCATTCAAGGCTTATTTGAAATTCTGTCTTTAGACTTTGCTTATATATCTTTTGAGAGTATAATCCTTAAGGCAAAAGTTATACTAGTTACTCCCATCATACAAGTCAGCCTTCCACTCCTGGGTTTTTAGCCAAAAAAAATGAAAACGTGTCCATGTAAGGACATGCACACAAATATTACCAGCTTTCCTTGTAATAGCCCAACACTAGAATCAACTGAAATCTTCATCAAACAATGGGAGACACACCACAGATCAAATCTATAGAAGTCCGTGGGGGCCATGTTAGTGTTATCACCCTTCTTATTTTCCTCATAGCCTGTATCACTCTCTGAAAATACTTATTCTGTAATTTTCTGAGTTCCCTGCTACGATGTTAGCTCCTTAGGATTTTTACCTTGTTGCATTTTTATGTATCGAGTGCCTGGAACAGTACTTGGCACAGAGTTTTGCAAAAATTAATTTTTGAGCACATGTACAAATGCTTTACAGCCATAATTTGTTTCCTGACTATTTGTTTTTTTCCTTATAATGGAGTAGAGCTGTGTTCTAAGCAGCTACATTTCCTGGAAAGGATATTTTCTCAATAAGTAACATTTTCAAGTGAGTTAAATTAATCTCAAGATAGATTGAGTGCCTTAACAAAGCTTCATTACCAGATGTGCTAAAAGTTGGTTCTTCCAAACATCCCCTTCATTAATATTCTCTTCTCATTTTCCACACATAACTATATTAGTAACTGCCAAAAGCTGAGGTTTTCAAGAAAACAATGTGCTGTTAAAGGCTGAATATGTAATGAAGAAAATGTAATAAATTTGGCAAATTACATGGCACGAAATCTGTTTCTTGACAGAAAGTCGTTATAGCATAAACACATTTTTGAACTATATCTACTAAAATCACAGCATTTGTAAATACAATTATATTTATGTTAGGGGGTTATAGAAATGAATTACACACTTTGTGACTAACTTCATCTACATGAAACTTTGGAAATTATGATTATGTTTTATCACAAAATGTCAATTGATAAGACTTTGAGTTCAAAGATAATATGAAAGGTATTATAATGTAGATATAAATAGCACACTAGATATAAGATCATTGGGAGGTCAATTTCATCATTTTCTTGGGATAAGACGTCATTATTTAAACCCACAGTGGTGTGTGGAGTTTATTTTGAAATTTCATTTTAATCTTCTGTTAACAGTACCTGTAAACATGCAAATTTTCTGTAAAACTATCCAGGTTTTCACAAGATGAAACCAAAGAATTGAAAGATAATGCTGTTTTATATTTTGTCTTGCAATCTCTTTTAATTTCTGTATACATTCCTCTTTTAGAATTGGAATGATTACATCACTGTTATTATTTGTTTAGAGTTAAGTCCAACAGATTCTTGGAACTATTCCATTTCTAATGGATGTTTTTTCTATTTCCTAATAGAGTGAGTGATCTCATTTTTTAATAAACACAATGCAGTCGTCTCATATAATAACTGGAAAGCAAGAAAACATAACAGTGTTGTACTTATCTTAATGTTTTACTAAAGATTGTTTATTTAAGAAATTCTCACCACTGTAGAAATCTAGCTTAAAAAAATCCATTTATTTTTACATTTATTAATAAGTCATATAAAATTATCAATTCAACATGTTCTCTTAAAATCTGTGCCTTACAGGATAGTTGATTTTTGACATATATCATTATTTATAGCTGGTTAAAAACCCCTCATTGTACAGTTCTTCTGCAATCTACAAAAGGTATTTTCCTCTACCAATATCAATTCCTCTTTCTTGTAATTCTATTCCGGGTTCAGACGTTATTTTCACAGTTCTGTATGAATTCCCTAATGTATGCTGAGGATTAAGCTTTTCAAAAGACATTTGAGGAATCCTCCTATGGCTTTGTTTCTCAAATGTGAGTTAGAACCACCCCAGGGGCTTTTGAAAAACACTGATTCTGAGGCACTTTCCCAGACCAATTAAGTCAAAATCTGGCAGGGTGTCCCGGGGGTTGGTAGTTTTTAAACTCCTCAGGAGGTTCTAATGTGATCCCAGTCTTGAGTCACTGACACCGCACAGTGTTAACCGACATCCACATGTGTAGGGACGACAT
This sequence comes from Equus quagga, assembly GCF_021613505.1. Taxonomy (NCBI): domain Eukaryota; kingdom Metazoa; phylum Chordata; class Mammalia; order Perissodactyla; family Equidae; genus Equus; species Equus quagga. The sequence continues at coordinate 7,821,795 of NC_060268.1, read as the reverse complement.
AGGTGTCTCGATAAAAATGCAGGTTTGATTCAGTAGCCCTATGGTTGGGCCTGAGCATTTGCATTTTCTAACCAGCAGCCAGGTGATGCTGTTGCTGCTGATCCATGAGCCATACTTTATGTAGGAAGAAAAGAGAACAGAGAAGGTTGCTGAGAACGCAGAGAGTAGCTCCAGATCTTCATGTAATCAGGGGAAGAAAACGGAAGAAAGAACCCAGGAAAAGGAGGAAGCAGAAGCCTACAGAGGCAGGAATGCTTGTTAAAGGAAATTGATCAGTGCTAGTGTTTGTATTTGCCAACTCTACTGAATGCTTACTGTATGTAGAGATTAATTATGTTATTCTAATTAGCCTTCCCTATATTTTTTAATGTGTACAATAAAGCTCCTCAAAAATAAGTTCTGTTCTAAAGGACTTTTGCTGACATCCACTGCATACATTTATTTCTTCCTAGAAGAGTGTGAAAAACAAATAGTGAAGAAGCCTTTTGTAACTTTACACGGATAAACCTGTTTGTTCACATTCACTGCTTTCTCACCAGCTTTGCCCTGGTGTCACAACAGAGCCATCTCCAGCAGGGCAGCCGTGGGTACAGCTTGTCTAGCTCCCAGGAGAACGCAGCAGGAGAGAACACTGAATAGTGAAGGGTTAGCTGGCAAAAGGAGCAGGTCGTGCTTGGCTCCGATTCAGAAATTATTTCACTGTAGGCGCTTCTTCCATCCACATGCTTTGGTGGGAATGGTTGCCACCTGCCTCCACTCCCAGGGGCTAATGTTCCTGCTGCCTAGTCAGCTTATAGTTCAAGAGGCTCTTCATGTCTGCAGTCCTAATCATCTGGAGGCATGCCCTTGCTGCCCAGATGGTCGCTTCTGGACATCAGGTACAGCGCATGGAGACTGGCACATCCCATGCTTAGCAGTCGGGGCTCCACAGAACTCTGCTGCTGATGCTGTTTGGTGACGGCTGCCTCAGATATAATGAGATCAGCACGTCTCATAAGCAGCTGAAAAGCATTGTGCGCAGAAATGTCAAGTTGGGTTTAGTTTTAAATAGAATAACACATTACTATTCTGGAAAAATACAACCATTTCCTATAATAAAAAGTGAAATTGATAAAACATGTGAAGACAAAATGAAATTATAATAAAAGGTGATACAATTTATTTTCTTTTATATTATTGTTTTATATATACATGCACAGTTACATTGATGTATGAATATAATTATATATATAAAGTTATATCTGTATTGGTGAATTTATATTTATATATTTATAATATGTCATATAACAAATATACTATGTCATTATTTTCCATTATCTACATTGACACAAATTTTCTATTATGGTTTTACAAATATTCATCGTCATTGAACCTGTGAATAAATAATTCACCTATAGATAAGACAGAATTCTTTACAACTATTGAAAAGGAAATATTTAGGACAACAAGATGGATTAGTTAACCCAAATATATATAAGTCTACGTGGGAGATGATTAGGACCTTAGCAAACATCTTGGTTGTGAGAACAAAGAAGAATGATCAATTATAGATACTGTAAAAAAATCAAGCGTTGAAAAGCGTGGGTCTATAAGCATAAAGAAAGAGACCTTGTCCCACAAACTTCTGGTTATTGTTACCCAGTACCCTCCCCGACCCTTCAGCCCCAAAGTATTCCTTTGGACTGGGAAAGTATTTCTAAAGTAGGAGACAAAGTTAGTGTTTCTGCAGGACTTGCTGATGTGTAAGCTTTTCCGTTGTGAGAGTCACCTGCCTTTTGGTGTTCTTTTCATTTTCGCGTACACAGAAGGCAAGGTCCTGCCATTACCTGTCCTGAGCACGGGACAAAATAGAGAAAACAATTATTAAAGAAGTGGAGACTGCCACAAACTGACAATCCCAACAACATGCTTAACAATTGGAAATATAAAACAGCTTTTTCAGTATGGCCCCCAAATAGCCCCTCAATAGTAGAAACAAAGAGAGGAAGGTCAAAGTACCTTGGATGATGTGGTTTTCAACAGCAGTAAAACAGGTGTTCACTATAGCTCCCTTCACTCCTTTCCAGCTGTTCCCAGCTACAGAGAGCTAGTAAAGAGCTAAGTAAGACAAAACAATTCTGTGATTCCGCAGTAGATTTTTTTCTTCTGGTCTTTAGGGAAAACTTTAGGATTATGAGTGGAAACCTAAAACGAGGAAGACAGGAAGAGGAAAAAGAAACAAAGAGGAACGACAAAATGCCAAATAGGAGTGAGTACACAGGGGAAATGCTGAGGAGGAAGGACAAGTTTTCCTCCCAATTTATTTTCAAAGTGCTTCATGAGAGTAGGAAAGTCTGTCTTCGTGTAACTGAAGTTGCATTTAAATTTATACTTTTGGAAATTTGCAGATCTTCTGATCCGATAGCTGGTTTTCTTATCCATGATCAACCTACACGAAAATTCATAGGAAATCCAAGTTTGGATCAGATATGTGAGAAGGTATGAAAATTCGTGTGCGTGGTGCTTAGTGTGGAGCAAAATCTTGGTGCAGCCTGATAACAAGAAAACCAGAGTGACAGTCACAAATTCATCACCGCCTTAAAGACTGTACTTTCCAAAAGAGAACTGGTCAGAAATATAAAAGATTTATATTTAATATGGAAAAATGGGATATTTTAAAAAATATTTATAGCATAATTTATTGGTTTGTTCAAAAACGTATTATCATTATGAAAAACAACTGAAATGCTAGTGCAGAAATAATCTTCAGGTAAGAATGACGTTGTATAATTTGTGTGGTACTAGAGACTTAAAAACACTTAGAATTTTAACTATCTTCTCAGTCTAAAATGTGGCTTCATTTAAATTTAACATTTATCTTATGGCAGATTGAGTAAGGAATGAAAAATCTTCCAAATGCTTACAATAATTATTTAAATTTTTAAAACAATATGATGATTATTTTAAGAAGCAATATTGCTAAAAGCATTTTCCTATTAATTATATGTTAATTATTCACAAATTTTTAATTTACATGTTCTCCAGGTGTATAGATGTTAATCTACTCTATCATTAACATTAATTGCTCTGTATAGCACACAGGGTGAACAAATATAAGTTCAATTTCCAACCAGTGTGAAATTCTGACATTTTGTGCCAAAACTTGAAAACTATATGCTACTGCAAATAGCATTTTATTTGGGAAGGTAAATTTTTAGAGTTGGAGAAGCGACTGAAATAGTGATGCTGAAGTTTCCGGACAAGATTGGAAAGATCAGGATGAAGAAGATGCCTAAAGTGAAAAAGAAATGTGTTAAAAATAGCCAATTGAAAAATTCCTCCTTAATAGACACATTAGTCAACAATTATATTTAGTTATTTGACTCTCCATCGATCCCCACAAAAGATAATTTTATGGTGATCAAGTTGAACACTTCATCCCTTCTTCAAAGATTTCCATTATTTCAAGCTTAGCTTTTAACTAGCTTTTCATTCCTTAATAAATCTCTGCTTACATTGTCTTCATCTCAACCTGAATATACATGTAAATCTGAATCTTATTGTATAAAATTTCTGCTTTCTGGAATATTTATACCTACTTTGCCATGAAGCATTCATCTTCTAGTATTTCTAGATAGCATTCAATCCTGAGACAAGACTCATTATGTCATGGACATCTCCAAACTGGTCCGCAAAACTTGCTGAGGTATTTCAACAGACTAATCTTGATCTATTGTTTTATCTTTACCTATGAGATTTCTGCTAGGGCTACATTTCTTTGGTATAATTTAACCAGAACATGGTGTAGCCCAGCATATGCTTAATAGTTATAATGTGCTATAAACAGTTTATTTAGAGGAATTCATCCTGTCACCAGCTATGTCTAATTTTAGGTAAACTTCATAATTGGTTATAAATACTCTTGATTTTCTTTAATATCCTTGTTGGTGCTTCGAAGATCACTATAAGGAATGTGTATGCTACAATTTGGCGCAATGTTTAAAATATAATTTCACTTTAAATGTGCAACCAATGAATGAGCCCTCAAATAAAAATAGGTAAATAATGATAAATGGAAACTCTTCTGCTAATAGCTTGTATAAATTCTCCACTTTTATTGTTCTCATATCTTTACAAAACCATTTTTCAAGGCAAAGAAAATATAATCAAAACAAATTCTAGAATTTCTTTCTACAAATGTTAAAGTTTTGCTTTTTTTTTTTACATTTTACATCTTCTTTAATGATTATAATTATAACATTAAGGCAAAAAATATTTTTAGTAAGCTTACCTGGAATGCTGAAAGAACATTTTAAATCTAACATGGCTTATGGCTCAGTGCTCAGAAAATTTGTTGGAAATATTCTACCAGAAGGTACAACAAATTCTATAAACCACTACTTTTGCTAAGGAGGAAATTTGATTTACTCGTTGATGATTAGATGATCAGATAATCATACCAGAAGAAAAAAACTGATACAAAATTTCAATTGTGAAGACTTTTTAGAGATATGTCAGAAATATTTTCATCCAAATCGAGCTGAAATAATTATTTTAAGTAATCAATAATCCATATATCTCAATAGATGATCTTGATATCAAGGGACTTTGCTACAAAGAATGCCTCCAATTTCCCATTCTGTAAGCTGCAAAACTTTCCATTTCTCTCTGAGTGATTCTGTAAGGCATGAGGGGCCAACAGTATCATGATTATCTTGGGTTCTGTGCTCTTACTTCCATGTGTTTGGTTTACAGACCATCTCATCACCCCGCTTATGCTATACACATTTTGCCTCCCATTTTTACCAGAAAAGTGGTACTCAGCCTGTTTGGTTAATTTCAGCTGCTATGAAGCAAGCAAGCAAACAAACAAATAAAATATACATCAAGTCTTTATGTTCTATATCATAGGTTATGCTGCAGTAAAAAGTGATCCTCCACCTTCACTGGTTTATAGCAATGAAGTTGTTTCTCACTCATGCTGAATGCCCATTTCAGGCCAGCTGCAGCTCTACTCCACGCCTTCTTTTTTCCCCGGACACAGGCTGTCAGAACAGCTCCTACCAAGAACGTTTCAAATGGCAGAAAGGGAAAGACCAGAAGCACACCTTGGTTTGTATAACTTTTAGTCAGAAATGATCAGATGTGCACCATTTTGCTTATATTACCTTGTCCAAAGTAAACTAAATCACACGACCATACCTGAGTCCAGCAGAGTTGGAAAATATTATTCTCCTACATGGGAGGGCACAGAAAAATTGTGAACAAGTAATCCATGCTTCACCGAGGATGGGGAGCTAGTAAGAGGATATTTCAGCATGCAAATAATTTAACTGTGTGTATGCTGCCCCACATTGTATTTCAAACTTCCCTCCTCTAACTGGTTTCTCTCTCTTTCTCTTTCCATTCATACGCCCTTTTCATTCTATCCCTACTGGGTTTTACTCAAGAAAATTTAGTGTTTTGTCCCTCAATTATTCATTAAAATATGCTGTGACCCATTTAACATGAGTAGACCTGTGCTCAAATGAGCACCTGGGCATTATCTGGATATTGTTAAAAAATTACATACATAGCAAGAAATACAAAATATAGTTTAACATCTATATATCTATGTTTTGATTTCACTGAAATTGATATTTTAAAAAAATGATTATAAAAAATACAAGTGATGATTCCAAATTGTGCAAATTGTGTTAGCCATTTTTAAATGTTTAACATTTTAAGATATTTTTGACATCAAATCACATAAGTATAAAATCTGAAAAGATAATTTTCATATGTACTGGTTTGTTTTCACTATATAATAATTGGGTAATGATTGGTCTTAGCACTTACATTTTCCACGACTGGGTAAATAGTGTGAAAAATGCTATATATTATTTGACATGGGCTGCTTGGAAAACTCTGGTACTAATAAAAGAATAATTTTAAAACCTTCACAGTTTTAGAGCAATAATAACCTTTCCCTAGTTAAACTTTACTTATGCCTTATTGTTTACAGTAAAATGAAAAGAGAGATTTCAACAGTCAGTCCCAGAAGTTTGTTCTTTCCTTAATGATCCGCATTATCAAAACGCTGAGTCATATTAACGTCAGTCCTTGATGTGACTACATAATCAAAGATCCTCTGGTAAGGGGGCAAGAACGCATCTCCATCATCTCGCTCTCTCTCAGTCTCTCTGTCCCTATCCTTATCTCTGTCTCTGTCATCTCTATCTCTACCTCCACCAGCGCCTCTGTATCTGTATCTATATCTATATCTATATCTGTATCTCTATCTATGTCTACGTCTGTTTAAAGTTGAAAAAAAGAAACCAAAATCAGAGCTGCAGTTGTGGCAAATGTAAAGCCAAAATAAATGGGAAAAATATTTTTACACTTCAATCCATGTCAAATCAGGAGGAAAAAATGCGTCTGCAAATAATTGGTTGACAGTGTCTGTTTAAATTTTTATTCCAAGGCTGGCTGCTTCTGTCCCTCAGTTCTGGATGCCGGGGCTGGTTTTCGCTGCACAGCACTCTAGGATGAATGCGCAAGCGGATGCCTGGGGAAAATCAGTTGTCAAACTGGATTCAGATGTTATAGTTACTGTGATGGCAAAAAAAGTCGGTTCTGTCACACTCAAACACTTGTAAGGTTGAGAAACATGTTTTTGCTGTTTTTTCTTCTTCGTTTTAACATTTTAAAATGCTGGAGTGCATAGTGACCTCACAGTCTTACTAGTTTTGTGTGGGGATGAGAGTGGGGGTGGTAGTTGAGACCATTGGGTTTTCTGCACAGTATGTTTACTGGTATCTGTGGGCCAGTAATGGAAGAAAATTACAAAGAACAACGATTTTATATTGCCCTCAAAAATTGTCCTGCTGAGCATTCTCCTTCCCAATACACCAACACAGAAAGATGAACTCCCAGGCTTCCCAAAGCACTTTACAGATTTACTTTCGCTTTAAATAGTATTTAAAGAAGAAAGTGCTGAAAGTTCTGGAAATTTTCTCAATGAAAAAATAGGCAAAATATACACAAATAAAATGAAAACCAATAAAAAAGTCTAATCATATTAAAATCTAACTTTTATCCATCAGTTTTGACAGGATGATTTTCCTGCTACTTGTTTTCATTGTGGTTGCTTTGTAAAGAGGTCAATAAACTCACATCTTATAATCTTAGATGTTTTATGTATATATTGGTATATATTTATTTATACATTTAAATATAAAACATCTGAGATTGTATATGTGTGTATTTATATTTGTGTATAATATATATGTGTGTATATTTGGTGGGAATTCCATTCAATCTCTCCTTTTCATTTCTTTACTTTCGCCCTGCTCTTCCAAGTGACCCACTAACAACTCTTAACATACATCAATTGTAGTGACTTACAATGGATTTTCTCATCTGTAAATAGGCATTTTGCCATGGCAACAAAAATCAACTTGCCCAAATGGTGTCTGTGCAAAAAGTTGGATTCTAAACCCTTTAATGATAAGTTCTGAAGAGTAAACTTCATGACCATATTGTTTACCACAGAAGTTGTCTATTTGTGGTATGGTTTTGAGAGAGATGAGCCAAAGAGACCTTAAAAAATTAAGAATTAAGAACACTATCGTAAATGAGGTTTATGTAATTGTAAGGTTTCTAGTTTCCACTGTTCACTTTCCAGTGACACACTTATATTCTTTCTTTCCTTTGTAAAGAGAGCTATATCTTCTATCTTATCCAACCATCTATCTATCCACCCATCTATTCATTCATTTCAATTATTTGGTGCAACATTGCTTTATTGGACAGCTCACATCCTCTGCTAGCTGCTGGACAATCCATCCCAGCTCCACCCAGGAATTTATAAATGTTTACGAATGACACACTGGCATCAACGGGTGTAAAATAAAGCTATTGCTCGCATAGTAAATAGCAAAAGGATTCCCCAAGGAGAAGGACTCAGGTTCAGTCAGGAGTGAAACAAGGGTGGGAGTGAGGTGTGGGCATGATGGTAGAGTCAGGGGGAGGCAAGCGGTTTTGCATTCTTTAATTGTGTTTAGGGTAGAGCATGGGTTGAGGTGACCTCCTGTGCCCTGGTCTCATGCGGTTTGAAATATGGAAGGATGCCAAGGGAGAAAGGAAAATGGGCTTTCTTTTCAGAGTCCACAGATGTGGGGCAAAGAATAAAGGGGGAACTTTGGAGACTTGAAAACTCTCAGGGGTCAGGCATCGGTAAGGGATTCTTTCTCTTTATTACAAATGACATTTTAATTGCTGTCCTATGATGCTGGAATTGATCTCTCTTCTGCATCCAATCAGAATAATCTCATTCCTCTTTTTAGATCCTTTCAGTCATAGGAAAGTCAGTCCAAAGTCAGTCAGCTCATTGCTCTGGTTATGGTCTTTATTGAGTAGTAATTACGGGAAAAGTAAACTGTTTGCTTTTTAATCTATTTTAAGTAGAGAATTCTGATTGACCCAGCAAGATGCTGATTTAAGGGGGTAGTTGTAGCAGTTTTAATGGAATTTGGCTAGGGGAACAAAAAAAATCTATGAGTCATAATCTTCCACTGACCCTTTCCCCACCTCACTCCCATCATGCCCAATAAAATTCTGACAGAAGCTATGGAATAAAGGTATAATGGTAAGAGGAAAGAAAAATAGCATTTCCCTTTTGAAGCGGGGTCAGTGGCAGCGCTAGAACAATGACCGCCCATGCCTGATCGTAAATCTCACCGATCTTCAGCCACCTGCACAACATAAGAAATCAAATAATGGCCAGCACGTTATGAAGCTTTTTAGGGTAAAATTCTATATATGTTTATGTCAACTATGTTCCTTATGTGTTTATTTCATATATGTTTATATTTTCATTTATCCACAAGATTAGTTGTTTCTGTGAAGGGGACTTGCCCTAATTATTCTCAGTATTGGTGTCCTTCCTACACATTTCAGGGGATGCCATTCCCTAATTCCCTTACCAATCCCCTTCGGGGCTTTATTCAAAATTGTCACTGAATGTGTTCTCTTTCTTCTCCTTTAATTCTCTCTAAGTGCCTGTACCCCTCCATGACCTAAAACGAATGGGAAAATACCCCTTTTAACTATCTCAATCTTTAAAATCAGTTAAGTATAAGTTATGAAGACAAAAAAGATAGTAATCTCATCGCTAGCTGAGTTCACTGTGGACAAGGTGTAGAGAAGGATTTCTATTGTAACTGGATTAAAAAGAGTGATGTGAGATCAAAATAACTAGCCTCAAAGGCTAAATATTTCTACTAAAGAAATTCTTCCCATCCTCAACTTCTATCATGCAGTCATTCTTAATTTCCCATTTATATGGCAAATCTTGCTATTTTTAACCACAAAACTTTTTTTTTTCCTTTAAGCAGTTACTCTGCTCTATTCTTAGAGTTAGAATATTTTGGGCACATCATTTTCTTATTTTCCTGTTTATTCCTTGCTTTATGAATTAGATTTTCATTAAGATTTTTATTTTTCATATTTTTCAGAGAAAATGATAGAGGCCTGTATACAAGAACTGTCATTTTCCTTTATCCCTTCATTAAAAACAGCCACTGTAGTTGGATGTACCGAAACTCACAACATGAGGATTATTTCCATCATGCTTCACTGCATGAACAGAAATGCATTTCACAGTGGAGTAAATAAGAATACAATTTTGGTCCCAAATGCTATGTCTTGTCCATATATTGTGAGATAATATGATAAGGTCGTTAGTGTAATTTTTGCCATATCTACTAAAGGAAAACAGGGATATCTGTATCTCGCCCTGCCCTCAACAAAACTTTCTGTACATTGGCATATTCATTGCCAATTCTAACCCTAATCTATCTTCTCATCCGATACAACAGGGAATAGATTAAAAAATGCGTTTCTTAGACTCTCTAGAACAGCAAGCATATGTGTTATGTTCTGCCAACAGAAGCACCATGAAAGAATTTGAAGAAGAAAATGTTAAATGTTTGGTAGTAGTTATTTTCTACCAAAATAAAAACAAAAACACCTTGACCAATTATTTTCCTAAAAGATCTTTACACACAAGGAATAAGAACTAAAGGAAAACGAAGCATTCAGTGGTAGATACACCAAAACTAAACTTTGAATTGGGCCAAACAACTTGGGCTCAAGGTCGAAGTGGGACCACACGCTCCCCATTAGCCAAATTTAAATCATGACCCCAACCGGAACAGAAACTGAAAACATTGATGAGCAACTCATAAGTGAGTAGACAGGGAACATGAGGGGAAGTTAAAGGGAGAAAGAATAAAGACCTTCTTAGACGAGAGACAATTGAGAGATGATTACATTTACGTGAACCTCTAACATGCATTGGCCACACCGTATGCTCAAAGGGCCGTGATATTAGGATCTTCTCTCTCTTCAGGAAAGCTCGGAGGGAGGCGGGGAGAAATAAACAGACCTTCTCTTTTTGTAGTAATTGGTTAAGCTGTAATGTCCTTCCTGGGGATCTTTAGTTTTAAAACAGGACTCGCAAAGAATATAAAGACTCACTGAAAGTGGCTTTAAGAATGAGAGGACGTGCAGGAGAGATCACGGTCCTCAGCACAGAGTGTGCCTAGATTCTCCTGGGCTGCACCACCGCAAGGTTGGGAATTTCTGATCCACTAATTAGCCCAAGGTGCAGATATGTTTTTAGAACTTGTATAGCTTGCATTCTGAGTTTTTAGTACAGTAATTATCTTCAATTATGAAATTATTGTTTTCCAAAAGATCGTGCTTTAATAACTAAATTTAGTGTGCACTTGAGCATAATTTGGAGGAATCTAAACAAGGCCACTTGTGAGAAGCCTTCAATTATGTAAACATTTAGAAGCATTATGTTAGTGATGGTTTCTAGGGAATGCCTAAGAATGAAACAGAATAAGACCAATATTTCTTACAAATCTGAATTATCTTTGATAAGAAGAAACAAGTGGTTTAAATGAGTATACATCAAGAAGGTGAAAAAAATCACAGTATTTAAAAACAGTTTCTCATTTAGCTTGCCGCATTTGATATTTTAAAATAACAGTAACTGTTCAAGATGTAAACGTGCCTTTCCATGGTGGATGGTCCAGAGAACTAATCACATAGTCAGGTGTCATTTACACCCCTAGGTTTCCTTTTCAAGCGTTTTTGTGTGGGATATCTGAAATAACCTAATCTGGCCTCACGTGGGTAGGTTGTATTACCACTTAGATTATACCTCTGTGTACATACACAGCTGTGGACACAAATTTAGAGAAAGAGAAATGCATAAATTCAGGTGTAAATACGAATACTCACATATTATATTCAGAGGCGAAATTCTTTTTTCAAATTTTTGTAAGGAAATTTTCAAGTAAAGAGAAAGCTATGATCAGTCTCCTAAAGGCCCTTCATTCATCTTTAACAGTTATCGATACTTTTTGCATTCATTCTAATGGCTTAATCTCCAGATCACATTTATGTGCTATCAAACCAACTAAGTAGATTACATATTAATACTATAAATCTAGACATGATTTTTTTCAATTTTGAATTTTTAATGAATATCCTGAAATTGAATAATATGATCTGGAAAGTATTATCAAGATTCTAAGATATATCATTTTTGATGTCAGCATCAAGCAACATTACTATCTTTCCTTTTTCTAAAGAATTTAGAAAAAAATAAGTTGCAACTGTTTCATGATAAAAAGCTGTTTGATTCTTTCCAGAAGCACTGAAGAAGGAGATGTTTGATGTTACTCTAGACTCTCATCTCTGGCTCTTCCCAACCTATAAAGTGGCAAAACTAACTGACGTGGCAGGAGTGGAAGCATCTCTCGTATCCTTCTATCAGGAAGCATGACTATTACCAGCTTGTATGTGAGAAGGAGAGTTCAGACTTCTGGGGCACATATGGAGGATGCCATATTAGATTTTAATGTCTGATCTTTTTGATCTTCCAGAAAGATTCTAGCTTCATTGCCTCTGATAAGTATCACATTGACAACTGTGGCTCCAAGCTAGCTTGTCGAAACCAGACCGAGAAGTGTCCCAAATTATTGGCAATCGTATTTCTAGCCCTACTGCCAAATGAGTATGCAATCTAACTGAGTTTACTGAATATTATCCACTTTTCACTTTTGCATGTATTAAACGACTATAAAATACATCTAATATTTTTTGCAAGAACAGAAGGAGATGAGGGATATTGAGACTATTAACAATGCCTTGCATATGAGAGTGATCCCTCAGCGAACATTATTTCCCCTTCTTCCTGTCATGTTACAGATAGGGTAGGAGAGAGACCTGCAGAATTTATTTTCTTTTGATTGGTAGTTACGCTTCTTTTGAATGCCAGTGAAAGCCATTAATCCTTCCATACATAGATAACCAATTTTACTCATTAGTGTATCACCTACACTACACGGACAGAATTCTGCCTTGTATCTTCATATCACTCAATATTCAGTTGTATATTCATATCACTAGAGGTAAACTTAACAGTATAAACTAGTAAAAATAAAATTTCTTCCTATAAACAGCTATTTAGGATAGAGATTTTTGAATTCTTGAACCGAAATCTAGCAAATCATTGACAAAGCTAAATATAATCACGTTCATTACCAATAAATAGGCAAGAGACAAGGATGTCTACCTCTCAGAATATTGATAGCAGAAATAAGAACCTAAACTTTGACTAACTCTGTACTATGAAGACTTGGAAAGTATAACAATTCTTCACATTCTAGAAAGAAAGTCCAACATGACATAGATGTGTTCAGGGAAGCAGTTGACATTCACTGCCCCAAAATTGATAACAAAGGCAAGGACACAGTAATAGGGAATCCAGGAGTGACAGATCTGATGAAGTAAAACAGGAAGGGACTGAGCATCAACAACACATTTTGTACGTGAAAAGTGTCGGTGACTGGAATGGAGTCAAGGAGAGGATTCCTCTCTTTATGAGACAAAGTTGAGCAAAGAGCATGGTACAAAGAGTTGGAATACTAATAGTATCTAATAAAGATCCTGGGTCTTAAGAATAAAAAAGTACAAACTTTTCAAAATTCTTTTAAGTTTGCATCTAACTACTACTAAAGAGTCCTTGGTGATGAATCCTCCTTTTTTGGGTTAGAGCTCTCTACATGTTTTTTACCTAAGGAAACGACTTGTTTCTACATAGTGCATTACATGGATCTTCAGAAGGATGTCAATTAGTTCAAGTCATGGAGAAAATGGAACACAGTGACAGAGTACTTGAAAGAACCTGTTATGTCCTTACTAAGGCCACAGTTGTAAATACAACAGATACCTCTTTTGGGGGTTAGAGTGCCTCCTCTCATTGTAATTATTTAATATGTGTGCAGCTAATGACTATCCAAATAAGAAATGCTTCATTTATAAATATCTATTTCCATTTTATAATATTAAATATGTATTTCATATAGAATTTATACTGTATGTATACAATTCAATAATAATAAAAAGACCACCAATGTAACCAATAAAATTTTGAGAAATAAATATTTCAAAAACAAGGTACTCAACCTAAACATCAGAATCTTGAAACCCATAAAAAAAAAAAAAAGAAACTGAGGACATCAAGAACCCTAAATAAACCAAACTTCAGAAAATGTGGAGTCCTACACACAGAATAACTTTGCACCAAGTTACCAAATTTTTCTTAACTGAGTTAGACAAAAAATAAAAGCTAAGCGAGTCTATTTCCTGAGTCAAACAGGGTCTCTCACAGGTCCCTCAAAACCTGCAGGGTGGGAAAGTTGTAAAAGAAAACCTCTGAGTCCTTCATAATCTTGATGAAGTGTGAGACAGCTGGCCAGCAAAGGCTGGGGAAGGACAACAGAGCTGAATAAGGTATTTCAAGGTACAGAAAATGGACATTCAACTGAGGAGCAAAGAAAACAGCATAGCACCCCCAAAACTTAGAACACACTCTTCAAAGCAGGGAAAGATCAGTCACAGCTCCAGAAGCTGACAGTTCAGCTATGCAGTGGATGACCAGAATCAGAGAAGTGCTCCATTCCCAGGACTTATTCATTGGAATGTACAGATTCCATGATCAAAATATTTGAATCCATTGGTGAGCTAAATAAAATTAAAGCACAAACAAATTCCATATCTGGTGTATCTACAGATCCCTATGGATTCAGTTCCCACCATAGTGACCTAAGAGGAAAAAATACAAGCTCTTTTGTGGAGGTAAATATTGTTTACATCATTCTCTACTTTTATTTTTATCCTAAATGTCCATCTTATAATCAAAGATTACAAGACACCCAAAATAAGGCAAGAAAATGTACACCACAGCTGACACTTAGAGATGGTCCAAATTTAGAAATTATGAGACAGGGATTTACAATATGGCAAAATGTTAAAGGATCCAGTGGAAAATAGACAACACTGATAAGAAAATGGAAAGGTGAGTCACAAACCTGCCAAACATGTATCTTTCAAAATCTGGCATCAGATTCTATAAAGAACCCCTAAAATCCATTAAAAAAATAATTGGCATAGGTCTTATACATATACATCTCAAAATAGGATATCAAAATAATTATATGATGTGCAATTCAACAATAAATGCAAATTAAAAGCAAAATAAGATATTGTTATAAACTAACCAGAAAGTCTAAAATTTTAAAAATAGCAATGACAGGTTTTTGAAATGATGTGGAGTACCTGGATCTTTCATATATTTTTAGTGAAAGTATAAGTTTTTCATCCATTTTGGAAAACTATTTAATAGTATGTAATAAATTTATACAAGCGTCTATCCTTTGACTCAGGAATTCTATTCCTAGTTATTCAACCAAGAGAAATGAAAATACTTATTCACAAAAGAATTGTACAAGAACGTTCAAAAGGAAAATGGATTAATAAATCATACTATGTTTGTATAATGGAATATTAACCAATAAGAAAAAGTAAATTACTTCCACAAAAGGAACTGGACACATTTGATTGTTGTGATGATTACCTGGGTATATATGATAGTCAAAACATATTGAACACTTGGGGCCGGCCTGATGGTGCAGCAGTTAGGTTCTCACATTCTGCTTCGGCTGCCTGGGGTTCACCGGTTCAGATCCAGGGTGCAGACCTATCCACTGCTTGTTAAGCCATGCTATGGCAAATGTCCCACATGTAAAGTAGAGGAAGATGGGCACAGATCTTAGTTCAGGGCCAGTCTTCCTCAGCAAAAAGAGGAGGATTGGTGGCAGATGTTAGCTCAGAGCAAATCTTCATAAAAAAAAAAATATATTGAACACTTAAAATCTGTGGAGCCTATTTTCTGTTAATTATACTTCAATTAAAATAAGAAACACAGGGCAGACCCTGTGGCATAGTGGTTAAGTTCATGCTCTCTGCTTTTGTGGCCCAGGGTTGGCAGGTTTGAATCTCTGGCTGTGGACCTACACACAGCTCATCAAGCCGTGCTGTGGGGACATCCCACATACAAAAAAAATAAAGGAAAATTGGCACGGATGTTAGCTCAGTGACAATCTTCCTCCTCAATAATAATAATAATAAACCATTTTCTACTCTGAAGTTGGAAGATATAATTCCATAATAACTTCTAAGCTGTTTACAGCTTTCCTCTCAAATTTAAACCTTTGATATCCCTGGAACTGATCCAATTTCATTTTTTTTAACTGTGGAAAACTAGTTGTTCCAGTGTCATCCATCAAAAAACACAAACTTACCCATTGTACAATAGCACCTCTTTCATGAATGATGTTTATTGTATGCGTCTGTTTCTGGATTTTCTGTCATGTACCATTCTTTTGTCCATTCTTGCATCATTTTCAAACTGTCCTAATTTCTATAGCTCTATAATGGTTCTTAAAACCTCATAAAACCCTCAGAGGACAATTAGTCCTTTTTCGCTAAACAGTTTACTCTCCCAGCCCAGACAATAGTTTTTTCTGAACATCACTATACATTCCTCAAAGCACTTGCCCTGGCAACTTTCCCCATCACACTCAGCAGAATACCTGAAGTCCTACTTAATAGAGAACATAATGGCTTGCAGCCTTCCACCTCGAAACTTATCAGCATCATCCATCATCCTTAGCGCCTTCCTTCCAGGTTTAGGGAGGGGATGTTAGTGCACTGGATGGCAGGAACTGCAAGTGTCGTCTGAAGCCCATCTCCTCTCACTGTCTTAGGCAGTTTATACCATCGATTTTACTTTCTTTTCATATATTACGTTCCATTAAGTATATTTTGCCTCACTTTTTCATAATAAGACTAGTGATTTTTTTCTATTTTTAAAAGTAATATATTTAAGAACAAAAATTAGGGAAATAAATAAAAAATAATTTGATGTTTGTTAGCATCTGAGTATAACATCTTACAAAATTCACGTTGTTCTCTAAATAATCTCGTGAGTACAGTTTTATTAGCATAAATCATAAAATTATGTCATTAAATATTCTTTTAATACATGAGCACTTTTATAGAGAATTGTATCATGTGGTTGTACGTATGTCTCTCTTTGTTTTATAACATTTTGAAAATAATAGAAGTGCTTGTGTTTTGTTTTAAATGGACACAAGAATAATGGAAAGTGACTCTTCTTCCGTCTGTACAGAGATAAGTATCTTCTGAACGTACATGCATACATGTTGATTTAATCTCCTTCTTATCAACACAAATAGAGGAATCTATGCTCTCTCCTGAATATTTGTTTTCAACTAAATTATCTCTATTGAAGATTTTACATGTTACATGTACAAAATGCATAATATTTCCTAATGTCTGTATAATATTCCCAAACTATACTATATGTCATTAACTACTCTCTTGTTTTTCACTTCCCATCCTCTACCTTGTCCCTTCATTCTTTGACTCATTATCTCTCTACTTGTGTGCTAATGTAGCAGAAAAGTATAATTTTGGTTTCTGTTCTCAATGGATGTGCATTTTCTGAAGTACCAATCACTGATTACTCACAAATCTTTGCAGCCAGTTCAATTCCCTTTTGATGTTCAAATCTTATGTATCTGATAACTGACTAGGGGTTGTCTAATCCCATGGGCTTTTGAAAATCAACATTTCTAAACAAGAATGAATCAGTTTTCTCTAAACCTGAATACAGTATTTCTGTTTTACTCAAGTCTGTTCTTTTTCTGGACATTACTCCTGCCTTGGTAAAAGTTAATCTTATTGATCTAGTTGCCAAAACCAAAAATGAGATTCATCCTTGAGTCTATCGTCTGATAGCCAAGCAGGAACAAAGTCCAGCAGATTGTACTTTCTTAGTGCCATTCAAACCTATCCCCTCTGATATCTCCTCCCTCTTAATGTCTTATTATCCCACTTGCTCACTTATCTGTAAGCTTAATCCCTAAATGAGCATTTTAATTGGTCTCTCTGAAGCTTCCAGTCTCCCCCACTCTAATATTTCAAGGTGTACACTGCTATGAAAGAAATATTTCTAAAATGTGGGGTTGATTCTGTCACTTCTATGCACAGAATAATTTCTTAGATGATCGATTTGCTTGAAGATAAAGCTGAATGTTTCCATTTCACGTGAAAAACTTACCTTCCTTGGCAGTCAGAATTGTAAAGCTCTTCCCCTAAGATCATCCTCTGGCCATTCAAACACTAATCTAGGTATTCTTGTGAGGAGACTAGTTTACCATTCAGCTGACCTTAAAATAGGGAAATTAACCTGGTGAGATCAATCTAACCACATGGACTTTTAAAAAAAGAAGAGGGATGCAGAAGAGGGATGCAGATGATGAGTCAGGCATAGAGATGGGGTAGAAGGGGACGTCAGACAGATTGACAGCTTGAGAGGAACTGAACCCTCCAATGCTGAAGGGGCTGACATGGGAAGCGTGAGAAGGAATGCAGGCAGTATATAGGAACAAACAGGAAGTGGGCCCTCAGTCTTACCACCATGAGAAACTGGATGCTGCCACCCAGAATAAGTTTAGAGGCAGATTCCTCCCAGAGCCTCGTGATAAGTGCCCAGAAAGCTAGCCCCCTGGTCTGAGCCTCGTGAAACCCAGAGCAAAGGAATCAGTCAAGCTAACCCGATCTTCTGACCTATAGAACTGTGAGATAATGAATTTGTGTTGTATATGCTGCTAAATTTGTGGTAATCTATTATGGCAGAAATAGAAAATTAATACACTTTCATAAGCTGATTCTACCCATCAACCTTTATCCCTTATCACTGTCCCTTCCCCACTGTACCTTGAGGTATTCTGAAATATTTCATGTTCCCATATCACGAGGCTCTTTCCTGTCTCCATGTGCGTAAATCCATGATGGCTGTTTTTCTAGCCCTTATTTTGCTGGTTAATTTCCACGTATTCTTCACAACTCGCCATAGCTATCATCTCTTCTAGAAACCTACCTGAACTACCAAGTTTCTGTGGAGTGTTCCACTTGTACTCCCCCACACTCTGATTTATTTTCGCCACTTAACACATCCTCTGGTAATTACCAACATGTCTGTCTCCCCATCTTTGAATATGAGCCCTTTGAAGGCAAAGCCTATAAATCATATCTGTGAATTGCCTAGGATTAGCACAAAACACAGTACAGCATTTATGCACAATAAAAGTTATTGAATGCATGCCCAGAATGATGGGTTTGCACTTTGCAACAAATTCTTAGGAATGATTTATCGATTACCAGGTATATCAATGAAAGATCACTATCCTGTCTGTAAAATTATTTTGTCAATAAAGGTTAACCTAAAGAGTTTTTTTACTATATACTGTGTTGCTTCCCAAATGTAATCTGAAACTGGCCCCCAGTACTCATGGAGGCAAAGAGAGATGGAAGAAAGGCTGATCACTCCAGATTAGTATAGGTGGCAGTTTTAATGAGCAAGGGAACAAACTTACAAGGCTTGTCTCGGGTGTCTGCAAAATGAGTAGTTTTCTACAACCGCCCACCAGAATCTTGAAAGTTTATATAGATGCCTTAGCTGGCTTCAACCAGAGACCCAGTCCAGACAGTCTCAACACCATATTTCTATCTCCAGGCTGTGTCCTTGGAGCAGCTCCTGGGAAGGAGGAAGGCAGGTGGGAAGGCACATTCCAGAGCCAGGGGAAGAGGAGGAGGCTCCAATTGCCAGGGTCCAGCTCCTGGGTTAATGATGGTCATGTCTTTTTGATGACCTCCTGAAACATCCTGGCAACTTATCCTTTTTTTCACATAGCTCATTTTAAACTAATTGTCTATAGTTGGCAATGATAATAATTTTTCCTATTTAATTAAAAGACATTTTTTACTTGAAACGATTACCATTTTTTAAGGCAAATCTTGTCACTCTCTGTATTTGCATACTCTTGTTCCTGGTAGATGGATACTTACGTGTAATTTTTTTTTTATGTGGAGAAGTGATTAATTGTACTCACTTTCAGGGAACAATATCGGAAGATTATTGCCTGCCTTAATTTTACCCCACATCCTTCACTTGCTTCTCCTCAAATTGGGGACATGCTTATAACTGAGGTTAGCCTGAAACATTGACCTCTTGGGGTTAGACTCCTCCTCCATTTTATTCACCTGCCTTCCTAAAACAGCCTTTGGTATTATTTCCACTATTGCTGTTGATGGTACTAGCTTGTCCATGCTGCTGGGAGAGCTCGCATTTTCTTAACTGCTCTATTTGTGACAGCTGTAGTGATAGAAGTTCATTTACTAAGGAGTAGACAGTAGTTGAAAGTCCATCTTGGCCTTAGAGAAAAGCAGCACAGTCACATATTTTTGTGCCATTTTGTCCTGCACAAAGATATCTGGCCTACGGGACACGAAGGGCTGAAATATAGGCCAGGCTTGACTTTCCAAACCCTCTGACCCACAGAGTAAGGGCCAGAGGGATGCCTTGTCCTCATTCACAGGAAGATATGTCATGCGCATCCCCGTGTCTAATATACCACTCTGGACTCTGTTGTTTATTTTCATTTGGTTCAGAACCAATAGTTAAGAAATCTCCTTAATTAGCTACTTAAAAACCACACAAAAGACAATAAATCTAAGGGAAACAATTTTCAGAACCGTGTCATTATCCAAGAGATAATAATATTACCTACAATAATTTTCTCAGTCTATAAATATATTTTCTTGTGTTCGATCCTAGACATGCATAACTGATCATACTACTTAGTGATTAAATAGTTGATAGGATCTCTGCGCTAATGATGTGCGTATGCTGAACATGTGCACATACATACATGTGTGTAAGTAACATCTTGGGTTCTGTTTGTAATGTTACACTGTCTTAACAGGAAGACCATGGTCTATTGTTTTACAAATAACCTTTTCTTCTTCTTAGAACGCTAACAATATCAGCTTAATGATGTATTGCTCTATTTGGAATATATTTATGTTTTTGCATAAGAAAGGAAAAACCTTGCAAATTAATCTGATTAATAATGATGATAACTTAAAATTTAGAGTAAAATTTCATTATAATGAAATGCTCATGTTTTTGGATGCTACTTGTACTCATCAATCTTTCAAAGTACTCAATTCCCTTTGCAGAATGTTCTTTGGGTAAGGGAGAACCGTGAAGTGAGGGTGAATGCCAGATGTTCCATTAGCGCCACTTCATCTCATCCACTTCAAACGGCACACTGCTCTCATGGAGGAAGGCATTTTCTGTCTATTCCGTGTCAAATATACAGGAAATACTTCTAAATGACTTAATGGCTCTGCATTGCAAATCAGTTAATACATAAAATGAATAAGAAAAGAATACACTTATTTCCAAGTTGGTTTTACAAAATCATGACAGGTCGAGAAGGCAAGCTTGAGAGAGTGTAGGATAAATAAACACAATGTAAATAGGACCACATTCACATATTCGTCTGCAAAACCAGTTATTTTGGGGTTTTTTTCTATACATGAGATCAGAGTGTAATTTGCTTGTCAATACAAAGCAAATGCACAAAAATTTTCCAATTAAACTTTTCTATACTGTCTTTATCCGAATGTTAACTCAACTTATTAGCCATGGTAGCTTGGACAGCTAATTCTCAGTTTCCTAATGTATAAAATCAGCGTAATACCAGAGATTTACCCCCAGGGTGTTGGGGGGGGGGCATTGACTGAGATAAGCCTAGAGTCACATACCTTGAAAATAATCCATAAGTATTCGCTATCATTATCATGATTATTTCTGAAAGCACTAATTAGATAGTGTTAATCATCTTATGCTGTAAACTCCTATTATCTGGTAAAAACTGAAATGTATAAGAAATACCAACATGATGGTCCAATCCTCAGTGATAGTGGATGCATTTGTAGGAGAGCACACTTACACAACTATTTTTAAAAACCGAATACCTCTTTCCTCCTCTACTTACTCCTTGAATATCTATATTAACATCATCTTCTATTAAGCCTTTAAGAAAAACAGATGTTACCTTTCTTTTAGGTTTGATTAAGTTATTTAAGATCTTGGTATTTAGTATAGAAATATTTTTATGGCAAATCTGTCATTTCCACAGACAATTTAACCACATTATGTTTTAGGACCAAAACCAAAAAACGACATTAAGACATTAACACTTAGATATTTCAATGTGTTTAAATGTCTAGTTTGAAATAGATATAAGTGCAAATGAGTACCAAAGATCCCAGGTTGGCATTAGAGATATACTGCCCTGTCTATCTAACGTCTACTCCAAAACAGGAGCTAAGGGGGATAATCATTTACAATACAAAATCTCAAACCAAAGCATGGCCTGGAGAACACGGAACTATCTGAATAAGAGGTAAACCAGTTAAGTGCTTTATCGTTTTGCCCATAAAACCAATGAACTCGCTATTTCATTGATTTTTTTCTTAATTTTAAAATTGATAGTGTTTAATGTTTTTTCTAGTATGTGTTGGGAGGTAAAAAGCTATTGGACACCTAGAATGCGTCATGCAATATATTAAGCACTATACACCTTCTAAATCATTTATTTCTCACGTAAGTGTTAGATATTATGATATTATACACATATCTCATATAATACTCTCCACAACTGTGTGAGTTGCTTTCTGAATTTTACAAAGGAAAATATCAGAATCTTGCCATTTAAAAACTTACCCAAAGTAGCAAGAGTGGAAAGTATGTAGGAAGAAGCCTAGATAGAAACTCTCGAATCTCTGATGCCAAAGCTTGCTATCTGCTTTCAATAAAATACTCTTTTCTCCGATTTAAGTTCAATGTTCAGAAAGAGATAAACAATCTACTTTATTAGACATTACCAACTATTTAAACATTCTATGACATGCAATGAGCATTTCCCCTTTTATTTCCCCATTCTATTATTGTGCAGTCATGCCATGAGGTTGGCCAAAATGTGCCCGAGTGGATGCCGCCTTGGGAAATGACAAACCGTTGTAAATGACTGCAGACAGATGTCTAATGTGCAAAATGGGACCAGCAAGGTTAAGTGGGTGAATTCAGGAATAATTAGCCATCATCTCCATCATTCTTCTTGATCACATCATGATAATGAATAGGAATATAATATTTTCGTATTTGTTTAACGATCTGATCTTTGTAATTTTCATGTGGAGAGTCATGAAATCTAGATACCATTTGCTATAGCTCTAGATACCATTCTCCATGCATAGATATTGCTTGTCCTTCTGGTTCCCCTGCAATATTACTTGTGCCCCTTATCTCCTTCTATCTAAAAAGAGAGGACACATATTTTATAGGCTTGTGGTTTGATCTTGTAATTATGCTTTAATGGAGTTACATGTGAATCCCTATTATTTCATACATTTGTTCAGCCCACTACTGTGAGCAGATAGGGGCAGAGAATGCCTATCAGAGTGTTGGTCACATAGTAGGCATTGTGAAAATGGCTTTGGTGAAATAAAGACAAAGTTAAGGGAAGGAAAAAGAAGACAAAACAATGAAATAAAATTTATACACTTATGATTTGATGGTTGAAAGAAGTTCTAAATGAAAAAATATTCCAGCAGTATTTCCAAATAAAATAATTGCTTTCCTAACACTATTAATAACTTCCATAAATATTTATTTTTGAATTTCTCTGGAACAGAGAACATCTAGAATATTACAATTATACCAAATCATTGAGGTAATGTGTGATAAATAATTTTAGGAAGAATACGAAGTGTGCACGTTGCCAGTGCTGGAATATAAATCACGTCCCTAATGTTGGAAATTCTAGTATGAAAAGAAAAAACAAGAATTAGAATCTTTGAGGAATTCTTTTTTTTAGCTACTCTATAACATAGTTATCATTTTAAGAATTTTAATCAAAAGTAATTTAGTTTATTAAATCGTAGTTTGAGAATTTATGATAATCAACAAATGAGAGACATTTCTGCAAAATTGTGTAAAGCCTCACACCTACCACCAAATCCACGAAATTAATCCAAAGCTGAAATTGTAATTAATGAAACGATAATGACGTTTGTCAACTTGATGATGATTTTTATTTTACACAAAACACTGGAGGTAAGAAGCTATCACACTTTCTAAAGAGCATTTAATGTTTTCTATGTACATTAAAGACAGTAATATATTTCCATTTTTATCCTGTGTGAAAGAGAAAAAAATGATTTAGTCTTTGCTCTTCCTATTTTCCCCTTAAGGATAAAAAAGGAAAAATAGTTTGTTCCATTCATTGTAAACATGTCACTACGATATTCTAGGAATTTTAAAAAATGATAATTATTCAAATATGGTGCAGAATCATATACATATATGGGACTTTGATAAGGCACCAAATTTTCAAAATTATTATATTGTAAATAAGTGTAGTTTAGGGTAAATGTCAGAACTAATTTGTACACTGTGCAATTATGTTATCAATTATTGGCATGTTTCTCAAATAATTACTTTCTAGTTGAAGAGAGGGTATGAGATGATGGGAAGAGGGCCAGTGCAAAAGCTGAGAGCAGTTCCAATCTGGAGGGCATATGATGTGAGGCCAGATTCCGAAGCCCTGCGCTTTCAGCAGTTCTGTTCCCCAGAAGCTGGAGGACTCCACAAAAAAGCTAATCAAAATATCCACCTTAAAGCTTATATCTTATGAGCTAATTTTTCTCTTTCTACGTATAATTAATAATGCTCTTGTAATATTAGAATTCATATTATGTGTAAAAGCATCTAAGATAGACGTAGTTTCAGACATATTACTTTTTTGAATGGTAAATCTAGTATTTTCATATTATTGACATTTTATAATTGCTCTAATTTATTAAATTAATGTCATTGCAATTGTAATATAGTTTTACATGGCTTTCAATTTATTTGAAGTAAACTTTTTAAAAATAACTTACATATTCAGAAATTATAAACATGAAGTTCAGTTGAATTATCCATTTCTTTAGTTTTAATGTTTTTTTTCCCCTAAAACCCACCTTTTCCAAGTCTACAAAAGAGCATGCAATTTGTTTGTAATTATTCAAAACAGGATATCTTCTATCCTAATGTATGGCCGACATCTCAGTGTCTTCACAGTAGTTTCAATATGTTTCAGTAGGTAGATTTGATTTCATGTCATATCAATGAGTGAAAGAGAAATGAGTGTACTGTACCAGAACAGGGACCTGCATGCCCACGGGGGTCTCACACATGCACACAGCAGTGAACGCATTTCCCAGAACAGAGAGTGGTGGGATGTGTTAGTGCACTACATTGTCGCTTGAAGAAAAATTTTTGCATTTATTCCTTTAAAATACTTGAAATCCCATATTACCTTGTGCGGGTTTCTATAGACTCTAAGAACATGCAAGCAAATGTGAGAAATAACTCATAATAGTTCTTTTTAGATTTCTCAAAATTCTAGCATAAAAATACTGTAATATCTTTGCTTTCTTGGTTTTTATATTTCCTTTGTCTTAGATTATTTTTTGAATCTAAGACATAGATCTGTAAAATATATTCTAGTTCACAGCAATAAAAGATGCTACAGAGGATTCCCAGCGAAATTTAACACTGGATAATCATTAATTCCAGCAAATATTTACGTAACATCTACTACGAGCCAGGCACCTCCATCCTGAGTGCTCCCTCTCCTCGCAACAGTCCAGTGAGGTAAGTTTTGTTATTATCTATCCTCGGTTGCAGATAAGGAAATTGAGGCACAGAGAGGTCAGATCACTTGTCAGCATCACACAGCCAATAAATCACAGAAACAAATTCTCACTCAGACAGTGCACACTTGACCACTTTATTCTGTTTCTCTAGTCCCCATTCTTTCATATTCAAGCACAGGAAGGAGTAAACCAGATTTTGCAGAGGGCTGAAGGTGATACCATTCCGGGGGGTCCACCTTAAGAAAGGGAATACAAAATTACAATTATTATAACAGTTACGAAAATAAATAGTTAAAATGATCAAAGAAATCACAAGGATAAAGGCTGAAAATATCAAAAACATCACAACATTCATAATAAAAAAACAGTATGTGTATTAACTGTCTGATCTCCTCCTTCCTAGAATGTTTTACTTCACAATTTATGATCCCCTCTTTGTAGGACAAAGATTTCATAATACTGTTTTCATATCAATAACAGAAGGTACTTCAGTACTGCCACTGGCATTCTTGATTGAAAAAAATGTTGATAGTTTGTATTCATAAAGCATCCTACTTCACACACAGACTCACACACATTTTTATAGTACCACCACAGATTTTTACCCTACAAAGCAAAGAAATACAGTAAATTTAATATTGCACTATTCTTTCCTCACTTTCTCCAGTGCAGCTGGAAGCAACCAGCCAACCTCATCGTTCTCCTTATTTTGACTGAAAGTTAGCAAATATTGGTGGCCCAAATCTTGCGTTCTATTGATACTGAATTGCAGACGTCAAAAGTTGATTATTTTAATAATTCTTTTGTGACATCATGCCACGAAATATCAGTGTCCTCTTTACCCAGAAATAGGGTGCCCTTAAATCTTATCAGATTAGATAACGAATTCCAGAAGCCCAGAACCAATTTAGAAAACTCCTTAACATTCTGCTCCTCTGGAAACACTTCCAGTACCAAAATCTGTACACTGTTTTGTCTTATTTAAAACAAACATGTTTTTTTCTTAATACTAGACCATAGGCACCCAGTGTCATTGCTTCCTCTTAACTACAGAGAGGGGACATGCCTCCAAGATCTATTCATCTTTGCAGACTCCATATCATTTTCTCTGCACATCTTTATCATCCAATTTTAACCATAGATGGAATCAGTTTCTGGAGATTTTGCACTCATGTGGGTGAAAAAAAAATTAGAACAATTTAAAATTATGTGCTGAAATACAAGAGATTGAATGTTATAAGTACAAATAAACCTCATATGAGAGAATTTTATTGGCATAATGCAAGGAGATCCAGGTTCCAGGACAACTGGGCTCTCAGATAAAAGAGAAAAGGGCTTATTTATCATCCATATTACTATTTAATAGTCATAAATTCTGTTCAGATAATGTGTGGGGTAGTTTTTATTAAAACAAAGAAAGAGAAATAAATTGTAACGTCCTGTTTCTTGATGTTAAGCTTTTAATTGTAATTCCTGGGGATGGAGGCCTTTTTTTTTTTTTCCTTGAGGAAGATTAGCCCTGAGCTAGCATCTGCAGCTGATCCTCCACTTTTTGCTGAGGAAGACTGGCCCTGAGCTAGCATCCATGCCCATCTTCCTCTACTTTATATGTGGGACGCCTACCACAGCATGGCTTTTGCCAAGTGGTACCATGTCCCCACCCGGGATCTGAACCGGCAAACCCCGGGCCTCTGAAGCAGAACGTGTGAACTTAACCGCTGCGCCACTGGGCCGGTCCCAGGACTTTTAAAAATATAAACTATGTCTTGACCTTGGTACCTGATATGCTCCAAGTCGGACAGAGCTAGGCTAAGCTGAGATTAAAAATATCAATGTCACTTTTTAAAGTGTTACCCCAGTATGGACTCCTAGAAACAAAATCCCATCACCTAGAAGAATGAATCTCCAAAAACCGATGTTTAATCTCAGTCACTGTTGCAGACTACTGGAGAATCGATTTGAGGAAGTATTTTTTACAGAGGTAGCAATGGTAATTTTATAAATGAGTGTGTGGCTTCCTTTTTACTTTCTCTTTTTTTGTTTTATTTTTCTATACTCTTGTGATAGTTGCCTCTTGTACTTACAGCTAAGGCTATTTCTTTAAAAACTAAATAGTATAATCAGGAACAATAGCAGATTCTAAGATATTATTCAAATGGAAAAAAAGTGCTATAGGTAATTCAAGGTGCATTGATGATGACTAAATTCAGCAGAAAACTTTGCCACATTTCTTTGAGATTTGTGAAACTGGTTTATTTGACCAAAGCATGTTTTAAGGTTAACAGTTTCCAGCAAAAGATCATGTTTTAGTGGGGATATATCAGATGGGAGGAATATTTTCAATATTTGAATAAATGATTGTCAACATTAAATTAGAGAACAGGCTAGTAGTTGATCCATAAATGTGAGCAGGCTTGATGCTACACCTGTCCCGCGTGCACCTGTGCAGGGATCCTCCTGACAGTCAAAAAGGGCGGTTTCAGGCAGGACTGAGGACGTTGCCTGCCAAGTCAGCAATTACCCTCTTGTCTCTCTCTGTCTCTCTGTCTCTGTCCTATCTCTGTCTCTTTCTCTTTAAATGATTTTTGTAATGAGTCAGAGAGAAGGATAGACAACAAAGCTGGCAAAAATATGGCTTCATACATAGTTTCAGAGCGTGTGCCACATATCTTTTGGTTATCACAACTGAAAAATGAAATGATTCACTTCCTTCTGTGTAAGGGATTTCTAGTATTCCCATTTTCCTAAATCTTTAATGAATTGGTGTTTCACACAATAAAACCCAGGTTAAGATAAAACACCCCCAGTGGCTGTCAGCACTGTCTTTAGTCCCAGGAATTCCTATTGGGATAATAATGCCCTGCACAATAGGATCACTGGCAATCAGAGGCGTAGACAGATGATAAAGCAGAAAAGCAGATAAATAGTAAAAAGTTTTAAAAAAAGGAAAGGTGGGGAATGAATGAGAAAAGAGTAAAAGTAAAATAATGAACAAAATTGGAGAGAGAAAAGTGAAGTTATGAAGTGATTATAAGGTATAAATCATTATTTCAGAGGACCTCTTTATAAGATGAAATATTGAAACTTTTTTGTACAAGAATAAAAACGAGGAAGGGCAAGGATCCATCTAGAAGTACCAAGGCCAGGACCCACTCTCAAAGTTACAATTTTCACAGCTATATGGCCGTTTACCAAAGGGGAGAGCAAGGCTGTTTGTAGGGTCCTCACAGGCACCGGCACCCTAATTAACATCCTATATTTACACAAATAAAATATGAAACAGTTTGGTTTTGTCATTTATAGTGTAGGGTCAATTTAGACCCAGATCTTGCAAGATCTGCTTACTAGAAAAATACAACTGTAGACTAACAGTTTGATATAAGACCTTACTGAAATAAATAGATTGTAAAGATACTTATTTAAATATATTTGAGGGACGTATAATATGTATACTGAAGTGTAAATATCATTAGTTTTCAAATAATTATCATAAAATGAACAGACGTGTGTAGTCTTTATTAAGAAATAGAATATTGCTAACATTCCCCATGTATGGCTCCCAGTCACTACCCCAGACTTCCTCAAAGGTAACTGCTATTATGATTGCTAGTAATATTCATGTAATTTTGTCTGTATTTGAATATGAATAAAAACATATGAATGGAAGCATAGGGTATGTATGTTTTGTGTTTATCTTCTTTTCCCCAGTATGTGTGTGTGCATTTTGTTTTTGTTTTTGTTTTTGGTGAGGAAGATTGGCCCTGAGCTAACATCTGTTGCCAATCTCCCTCTTTTTGCCTGAGGAAGATTGTCCCTGACCTAACACCTGTGCCAGTCTTCCTGTATTTTGTATGTGGGATGCCACCACATCATGGCTTGATGAGCAGTGTGTAGGTCCGTGGCCGGGATCCAAAACTGCGAACCCCAGGCTGCCGAAAGCAGTGCGTGAACTTAACCATTACGCCACCAGGCCAGCCCTGCATTTGTGTACTTTGAATATTATACATTGATACTACATGTAGCAGCATGTAGTTCTTTCATTTTTCTTGGAAATAGAATTCTGTTATGTAAACATACCATAATTGATCAATGTGTTTTACTATTGATGGATATTTGGGTTATTTCCAGTTTTTGTTAGCACAGATATAGTAGCTACATATAGTTTTTAATTTTATTGACGTCTAAATAGTTTATAACATTGTGAAATTTCAGTTGTACATTATTGTTTGTTAGCTACCATATAAATGTGCCCCTTTACCCCTTTCACCACCCCCCAACCCCTGCCCCGCTGGTAACCACTACACTGTTCTCTTTGTCCACGTCTTAATCTTCCACATATGACTGAAATAATATGGTGTTTGTCTTTCTCTGTCTGGCTTAATTTTCTTAACATAATACCCTCAAGGTCCATCCATGTTGTTGCCAGTGAGACGATTTTGTTTTTTTGTGGTTGAGGAATATTCCATTGTATGTATATACCACATCTTCTTTATCCAATCATGAGTCCATGGGCACTTGGGTTGCTTCCACTTCTTGGCTACTGTGAATAATGCTGCAGTGAACAGAGGGGTGCATAAGTCTCTTTGAATTGCTGATTTCCAGGTCTTTGGATAAATATTCAGTAGTGAGATAGCTGGATCATATGGTATTTCTATTTTTAACTTTTTGAGAAATCTCCATACTGTTTTCCATAGTGGTTGCACCAGTTTGCATTCCCACCAGCAATGTATGAGGGTTCCCTTTTCTCCACATCCTCTCCAACATTTGTTATTTTTTGTCATGGTGATTATAGCCATTCTAACTGGCGGAAAGCTATATTGTAGTGTAGTTTTGATTTGCATTTCCCTGACGATTAGTGATGTTGAGCATCTTTTCATGTGCCTGTTGGCCATCTGTGTGTCTTCTTTGGAAAAATGTCTGTTCATACCCTCTGTCCTTTTCGTGATTGGGTTGTTCGGTTTTCTTTGTTGAGTCTTTTATATATTTTGGAGATTAACCCCTTGTCAGAGATATGATTTGAAAATATTTGCTCCCAGTTGGTGGGTTGGCTTTTCATTTGTTCCTGATTTTCTTGCCCTGCAGAAGCTTTTAATCTGATGAAGTCCCAGTTGTTTATTTTTGTTTGTTTGTTTCCCTTGCCTGAGTAGACATGGTATTTGAAAAAATCTAAGACTGATCTCAAAGAATGTACTGCCTATATTTTCTTCTAGGAGTTTTATGGTTCCAGGTCTTACCTTCAAGTTTTTGATCCATTTTGAGTCAATTTTTGTGTATGGTGTAAGATAATGGTCTTTCATTCTTTCGCATGTGTCTGTCCAGTTTTCCCAACACCGTTTATTGAAGAGAATTTCCTTTCTCCATTGTATGTTCTTAGCTGTTTTATCAAAGATTAGCTGTCCAGAGGTGTGTGGTTTTATTTCCAGGCTTTCAATTCTGTTCCATTGATCTATGTGTCTGTTTTTGTACCAGTACCATGCCGTTTTGATTAATATAGCTTTGTATATATTTTGAAGTCAGGGATTGTGATGTCTCCAGCTTTGTTCTTCTTTCTCAGGATTGTTTTAGCTATTTGGGGGTCTTTTGTTGCCCAATATGAATTTTAGAATTCTAGGTTCTATTTCCATGAAGAATGTCATTGGGTTTCTGATTGGGATTACATTGAATCTGTAAGTTACTTTAGGTAGTATAGACATTTTAACTATATTTATTCTTCCGATCCATGAACATGAAAGATCTTTCCTTTCTTTATGTCATCATCTATTTCTTTAAATAGTGTCTTACAGTTTTCATGGCATAGGTCTTTCACCTTCTTGGTTGAATTTATTCTGAGATATTTTATTTTTTTATTGCAATTGTAAATGGGATTGTATTCTTGAGTTTTCTTTCTGTTAGTTCATTATTAGACTATAGAAATGCCACTGATTTTTGTAAGTTGATTTCATACGCTGCAAATTTGCTGTAGTTGTTGATTATTTCTAATAGTTTTCTGATGGGTTTTTAGGTTTTTCTATGTATAAAATCATTTCATCTGCAAACACTGTGAGTTTCACTTCTTCATTGCCTACTTCTAATCTTTTAATTTCTTTTTCTTGCCTAATTGCTCTGGCCAAAACCTCCAGTACAATGTTGAATAAGAGTGGCGAGCGTGGGCACCCTTGTCTTGTTCCTGTTCTCAGAGGGATGGTGTTCAGTTTTTCCCCACTGAGTATGATGTTGGCTGTGTGTTTGTCATGGATGGCCTTTATTATGTTGAGATACTTTCCTTCTATACCCATTTTATTCAGAGTTTTTATCATAAATGGATGTTAGATCTTATTAAATGCTTTCTCTGCATCTATTGATGTGATCATGTGATTTTATTCCTCATTTTGTTAATGTGGTATATCATGTTGATTGATTTGCAGATGTTGAACCATCCCTGCATCCCTGGTGTAAATACCTCTTGATCATAGTGTATGATCTTTTTCATGTATTGCTGTATTCAGTTTGCCAATATTTTGATGAGGACTTTTGCATCTATGTTCATCTGCAATATTGGCCTGTAATTTTCCTTCTTTGTGTTGTCCTCACCTCACTTTGGGATCAGTGTGATGTTGGCCTCCTAAAAAGTGTTAGGAAGTGTTCCATATTCCTCAGTTTTTTGGAATAGTTTGAGAAGTATAGGTATAAAATCTTCTATGATTGTTTGGTAGAATCCTCTAGAGAGGCCATCTGGTCCTGGACTTTTGTTTTTCAGAGTTTGCTGATTATTGTTTCAATCTCTTTACTTGTAATTGGTCTATTCAGGTTCTCTATTTCTTCTTGATTTAGTTTTGGGAGGTTGTGTGGTCTAAGAATTTATCCATTGTTTCTAGATTTTCTAATTTGTTGGCATATAGTTTTTCATAGTTTCACTTATAATCCTTTGTATTTCTGTGATACCAGTTGTACTTTCTCTTCCTTCATTTCTAATTTTACTTATTTGAAACTTCTTTCTTTTTTTCTTAGTGAGTCTGGCTAAAGGTTTCTCAATTTTGTTTATCTTCTCAAAGAACCAGTTTTGTTGCATTGCTCTTTTCTACTGTTTTTTTTGGTTTCAGTTTCATTTATTTCTGCTCTAATTTTTATTATTTCCCTCCTCTGCTCACTTTGGACTTTGTTTTTCTTTTTCTAATTCTGTTAGGTGATGTTTAAGATTGCTTATTTGAGATTTCTCTTGTTTGTTAAAGTGGCTCTGTATTGCTATGAATTTCCCTCTTAGGACTGCTTTTGCTACGTCCCATATGAGTTGCTATGTGTATTTTCATTTTCATTTGTCTCCAGTTATTTTTTGGTTTCTCCTTTAATTTCTCAAATGATCCATTTGTTGTTCAGTAGCATGTTGTTTAGTCTTCACGTATTTGTCAATTTCCCAGCTTTTTTTCTTGTGGTTGATTTCTAGTTTAATAGCAATATGATCATAAAAGGTGTTTGATATGATTTCAATCTTCTTAAATTTATTGAGGCTTACCTTGTTTCCCAACATATTATCTTTCCATGAAAATGTTCCATGTGCATTTGAGAAGAATATGTATTCTTCTGTTTTGGATGGAGTGTTCTGTATATATCTATTAATTCCAATTAGTCTCATTTTTTTGTTTAAATTCACTATTTCCTGGTTGACTTTCTGTCTGGATGATCTACCCATTGATGTAAGTGGGACGTTAAGGTCTCATACTATTATTGTGTTGTTGTTGGTATCTCCTTTTAGGTTTGTTAATGGTTGCTTTATGCACTTTGTTGCTCCTCTGTTGAGTGCATATATATTCATAAGTGTTATGTCCTGTTGGTGGAGAGTCCCTCTTATAAATAAATATTGCCCCTCTTTACCTTTCATTGCCCGTTTTATCTTGAAGTCTTCTTTGTCTGCTATAAGCATGGCAACACCTGCTTTCTTTGGCTTGCCAGTAGCTTGGAGTATTGTCTTCCATCTCTTCACTCTGAGCCTGTGTTTGTCTTTAGAGCTGAGACTTGTTTCCTAGAGGCAGCTTGTTGTTGGATCTTGATTTGTAATCCATCTTGCCTCTCTGTGTCTTTTGATTGGAGAATTCAATCCATTTACATTTAGAGTGATTATTGATATATGAGGGCTTGATGTTACTGTTTTATTACTCATTTTCCAGTTGTTGTGTATTTCGCTTGTTCCTTATCCTGTGTTTTTGGAATACCAATTCAATTTGGTAGTTCTTTACGATGGTTTTCTCAGCTTTCTCTTGATTTTTAATTTTTGTCTCTGTTCTGATTATTTGTTTAGTGGTCGCCACAAGGTTTGTGTAAAAAATCTCATAGATGAGACAGTCCATTTACTGATAGGCTCTTATTTCCTTAGTCTAAGCCAATTCATCTCTTTCTTCTTCCCCTTCTAAGTTGTTATTGTCACAACTTATTCCATCTTTTGTTGTGATTTTCTGGTTAAAATGACAAGATTATATTTAATTTTCATGCATTCCTTCCCTTTATCTTTAGTGTTGTAATTATTTGCTAATCTGTTCTGATAGAAAGCTGCAATTTTCTGATTTTGTCTGCCTATTTATCTCCTTGCTCAAGGCTTTGTAAATCTTTTCTTTTATTTCATGTATGAGGGTCTTCTGGATCATTTCTTGTAGTGGGGGTCTTGTGGTGATGAACTCCCTTAGCTTTTGTTTATCTGGGTAAGATTCTATTTCTCCATCATATGTGAATGATATTTTTGTTGAATAGAGTATTCTCGGCTGAAAGATTTTGTCTTTCAGAATCTTGAATATATCATTCCACTCTCTCCTAGCCTGTAATGTTTCTGCTTAGAAATCCACTGAAAGCCTGATAGAGGTTCCCTTGTAAGTTATTTTCTTCTCCCTTGCTGCCCTTAACATTTTTGCTTTGTGATTGACTTTTGCCAGTATTACTAATATATGCCTTGGAGAAGGTCTTTTTACATTGGCATAATTAGGAGTTCTATCAGCTTTTTTTACTTGTATTTCCAGCTCCTTTCCAATGTTTGGGAGATTCTCAGCTATCATTTCTTTGAAAAAGCTTTGTGCTGCTTTCTCCCTCTCTTCTCACCCTGATATACCTATAATCCTTATGATGCATTTCCTAATGGAGTTGGATATTTCTCAGAAAATCTCTTCATTTCTTTTCAGTCTTAGTTCTCTCTCTTCCTCCATCTGAAGTATTTCTATCTTTCTGTCTTCCACACTGCTAATTCTCTCCTGCATAATATTAGCTCTATAATTTAGGTAGTCTGCATTTTTCTTAATCTCATCCATTGTGTTTTTCATCTCCAACATTTCTAATTGGT
This sequence comes from Equus quagga, assembly GCF_021613505.1. Lineage (NCBI taxonomy): Eukaryota > Metazoa > Chordata > Mammalia > Perissodactyla > Equidae > Equus > Equus quagga. The sequence continues at coordinate 7,787,474 of NC_060268.1, read as the reverse complement.
TTTTTTTTATAGTTTCAATCTCTTTTGTGAAGAATTCTCTCTGTTCATTAATTTTGTTCCTGATTTCATTGAACTGTCTATCTGTATTATTTTGTAACTCACTGAGTTTTTATGATAGCTATTTTGAATTCTCTGTCATTTAGATTGTAAATTTCTGTGCCTTCACAATTGATTTCTGGGTGACTGTGATTTTCCTTCTGGTCTGGAGTATTAATATATTTCTTCATGTTATTTTGATGGTGTGAATTTGTGCCTTTGCATAGTGACAGTATCTGGTAGCAGAATCCACCTGCTGTCACTGGGGCAAGGGTCAGGAGCTGTGTATCCTGAGCCCTCCACCATGCCTGATATATGTGCCTGTCCTTAGAATGTATGCTGACAGAGCCTGTCTGTGATTTCTGGCTCACTAACTCACAGCTGTTGCTTTTCTAATGTATATGTAGGCCCTCTGGCCATGCAGCTAAACTGGAACTCTGGGCCAGGGGAGGGGAGCTTTCTTTCATGTGCACAATCTTGGTGGCATTCTCATTCTTCCCTCACCATCTGCTCTTTTTGGATGCTGGCTTGATGAAGACATCCCTGCAAGAGCTTAGCCACCTTTGTATGGGGCTTTCCCATAGGCTGTGAGGGAACTTAGAGAGAAAGGTGTTCCCATGGAGAGCTGCCATTTCCCTCTCTTTTCTCAGAGCCTGGTCCTGCCCCCTGAGTCACTTCCAGGGAGGGAGAGGAGCTCCTCTAAACTCCTTCCACTTCCTCCCAGGGGGGTCCAGCACCTCCACCTTCAGATATATTGCTGCATGGGTCTCTCAGACGTCTATTATGTTGTGTGAATGTCCTATGTTTGCTTATGAATGTCTTTTTCATTCTATCTTAGAGGGGAGAGTCTAAGGGAAGAGCTCACTCTGCTATGATGTTGACATCACTGGTTACATATATTTTATTTATTTATTTATTTTTAAAGATTGGCACCTGTGCTAACAACTGTGGCCAATCTTTCTTTTTTTTTTCTGCTTTATCTCCCTACATCCCACCTGGTACATAGTTGTACATCTTAGTTGCAGGTCCTTCTAGTTGTGGCATATGGGATGCTGCCTCAACGTGGCCTGATGAGCAGTGCCATGTCCTCTCCCAGGATCCGAACCCACAGCCACCGCAGTGGAGCATGCGAACTTAACCACTCAGCCATGGGGCCGGCCCCTGTTACATATATTTTAATGCAAGTTTTTGGCCACATAAGTTTACATATTTATTGGGATTTATGGGTCAATTTCTGTGTTTGGATATGATCAGATTTAGTAGTTAGAGCCAATCAATTTATAAATTGGTTATACTAATTTATGGACCTATCTCTAGTGTATAAACCTTCCAGCTGTTCCAAATCTTCATCAATGATTTGTATTGGCAGTATTTTTATATGAACTATCTGTGAGTGTGTAGTCCATTGTGGTTTTAACTTGCTTATTTTTTTCATCATAGCTAATGAGGTTGAAAACTTACTCAGTGTTTTTGAACCTTAGGCATCCACTTTTGGGAAGTATTCAGCATCTTTTGCCAATCTTTTTTTGGTAACCACTCATTTTATTATCTTTTTCTACTTGATTTGTAGAAGTTCTTCACATATATTCAGGATAAGAGTCCATTGTCAGTCTTGCTATACTGAAAAATTCTTTCCCAGTCTGGCACTTGCTTTTTCACTCTCATGAGATATGTATTGATACCATGCAAAGAATAGAACTTCCCAATTTCAATGAGATTAATCCAATTTATCAATTTCTTTCTTGAATTCTGTGTTCTGTTTAGCAAATTCTTATTTTCTCCAAGGTTAGATGGTATGCCCTAGTTACCTTACCTGAGGTTCACTGTGTGACTTTTCCCCCTTATATCTGCAATTAATTTATATTTATAGAATAAAGGAAAAGATACAATTTATATTTTTTTCTGTATGATTATCCTGTGGTTCCAGCACCAATTTTTGTAGAGTCTGACCTTACCTCACTATTCTGTAGTGACAACTCGGTCATAAATGAAGTCTCCAAAAATATACTGGTCTGTTTCTTTAATATATTTTCACTTCATTTAGTATATCTTTAGTCTACACTGTCTATCTGTATAATAATTCTTGATATCTAATTGAATAGTCCTCCACACTTTTTTCATTTCTGAAAGAATATTTTGATGACATTTTGTTATTAGATTTTAAGATAAATTTGAAATCTGCATGTTAATTTACACACACATGCATACACACATACAGACACGTAAATACACAGTACAAAAGATAAAGCAAGATGGGATTTTGATTTTAGGTTGAGATTGCATTGACTCTATTTATCAATTTATTGGAAATGAAATTTTTACAACGTAATTATGCTATGTCTATTTCTCTATTTAGCTTTTTATTAATTTTTTCAATAGTGATATTAGATTTATTTATAATAATATTGCTCTTCTTTCATTAGATTCATTCTCAGGCATTTGATGTTTTCAATGCTACCTAAGTGACACTTTTTAAAAATTAGTTTTCATTGCTTATTGCTGTTTGTGTTGAAATTTAGTTGACACTTTTTATATCAACTGTGCATTCAACAATCTGTTCACTAGTTAAACCTAATAGGGTTTATGTAGATTCCTGTGTCCATTTTATATGTAACATCATATATGTGATATATAGCGTGACTTATTTGAATATTCTTAAGTGAATTAGATACAATGTTATCTTGGTTCCCCTAGCCAGATTTGTGAACAGGGACAAAATATCTTCCAATGCATGACAGGTGTTTTATTGGGTCATCATTATTGTTTTTGTTCTCTTGTGTTTTTTGTATCACCCAAGCATTTTTATAAAACAAAATGCAAAAGCTAATCTATTACTATATCCAAAAAGATTGTGTCTAATGCTTTCTGTTAACTTTATTGAGGAAAAGATAATGATAACATTACAATCATAAAATAAAAACAATATTGATATTTATTGGGTGATAAATATCATTGGACATTTTGCTAAGTGTGCTACAGTTTATTTTAATCTTGACAGTAATCTTATTTGATAAGCTTAATAAATGATATTTTGAGACAGGAATTTGAGACATATATACTGTGTGTCATTTAGGTCTACTGAGGTAACAAATATACCTAAAATTATAATGATTTATCAACTTAGTAATTCATTTGTTGTTCACATAAGAGTTCTAGATAATTCTTCATCTCAGGCGGTCAACTCTTACAGTTTTTCAGCAACCAAGCACCTTCTCTCTGATTGTTGTGCCATATCCCAGGGCCCCATTGTGTGTGCAACTTGTTGGCGAAATTAAGAAGAGATTGGAGGAGAATACTACTCCTTTAAAAGTCTTGGAAAAATAAATAGAAATAACAACACTGTTCTCTTTCATAGTTGTTTGAAAAGAACTCGTTGCATGCCTGTATATGTAACTGTAAGGACTAGTATTAAATAGAGTCTAGCCATGTCCTTTGCTACACACATATTGCTAGAGAAGAAGAGAATCTACTGTGAAGAATAGCCAGCAATCTCAGATGTATAGATTGTGTTACTTGCCCAACATCACATAGCTAGAATGTGTCCAATTATATAGGAATTCAATTCTACCCAATTCATGATCCTGTGCTCTTATCTATACAAATGGATAAGTTATTAACTTAGAGAAATTGTATATGAGTGGTTATTTCTCACAATGTATCATCTCGTGGATGCATCTCCAACCAGGAGATTTTCTATCAAAAGTTTTTAAATTAGTGTGTATTTCCATGATTTAGAAGTTATCTATGTTCCCATAAAAATGGAAAATATTTAATCAGATATTTAAGACACCTGTGGCCTTTTAATTAACCTTATTTTAAGAATATTTTAATAAAACAAAAATCATTTGTTAACTAGAAATTTATGGGCAATAAAGATAACTTTATTTCAACACTTCATATGTATTGTTTCAGAAAATAATTAGCTATACTTTAATACTAATAGTTACATGTAATTCAAGATAACTGTGTTGAATCTGAGAGGAGAGTGGTAATGGTTCACTGATAAAAATATGAAAAAAAGCATGGTTTATAGGTGGTAACTCATAGGTGATATAAACATTTTTTAAAATTTATTTATTCATTTATTTATTTGGTGAGGAAGATTGACCCTGAGCTAACATCTGTTGCCAATCCTCCTCCTTTTGCTTGAGGAAGATTGTCACTAACATCTGTGCCAATCTTCCTCTATTTTTTGTATGTGAGACCCTGTCACAGTGCAACTTCACAAGCAGTGTATACGTCTGCACCCAGGATCTGAACTTGCAAACGTTGGGCTGCCAAAGTGGAGCACGCAAACCCAACGACCATACCACTGGGCCAACCCCTAAACTTATTTTTATGTTAAAGTCGCAAACACTTGATGTTGCCAGAATGCCAGTGAATATGCTGACATTTGCACACCTCTCCCTCTGAAAGAGTTGTACCTTTACCAGAATATATAAGCCTCCTCCTTTGTAATTTCTATCCTTCATCCAGTGTATACACTCATTTTTAACTATGGGCAAGAAAACATTCCCAATATTCTCATTTTATTTCAGCTCAATGTCTAGCATCTTCTCAATTTTCTTCTAAAGATCTATCTTTCCACAGGCCATAATGACTGCTGGCTTGGGCACCCCTAAGCCCAAGCAGTGGGAGTTTGGATGGAGTTTACCCATGTGGGCTGAGATGTCCACACACATGTATATGAGATCCCTATGGGACACGGTGGAGACTCAGCATGGGCCCGGGTTAGGAAGTGGCTCTCCTTCCTTGCTTCCATGAATAAAGAGTGTGATAAATAAATAAATCTAGCTAACAAATTGTTAGGTAAAATATCAGATAACTTTATCATATTTTATTTTATGAACATATTTTATTTAACAGTTCATTTGCTGTATTCAAAACATTTATATATTTGGATACACGATATGTGAATCTATTTTTGTAGTCTTGCACAAGACCTTGCAAAGATTAGGGTTAGGCCTGCGTCTTATATGTTTCCCAGATGGAAGAAACTATTTCTTTTGTTGAAAGAGCACTTCTGGTATTTCTACCCTTCTGTGAGATTCTTTAGTTCTCCTAATATACTTCCTTTTGTTTCTCATCACCATATTCTTCCTTGTCAATCCCTTGGATATCAACTTTTCCCTCAGATACTCGTCACAGTTGCTATAGAAAATGTAGCTCTAAGATAAGCCTCGTCATCTTCCTTATGCCCACAGAGTCCCACCACTAGGCTCTTCCTACTTAGAAATTCTGGAGCTGCTACCGATGTGAGGCAGACTTTCGTTTCTCTACATTTTTTTGTACTATGTTACAGTTCTCTTATTCCAGGTATTGCTCTTTAACTTGTATAATTGTTATCTGCATAGTTATTTTAACTCATCCTCTTTAATGGACGCTGCTTGAGGGCATAGACTATAGTTCACCTCTGTACACTCCCCAACATACACTGAGTCCTTCCAGCATCCTTCTCCCGAGAGTGCACACACCTGATGAACACCATACCCTAGTGTTTATAGCAGAGGTCATCAAAGAATGTTTTAATGGTACCTACTATCCAAAGTGTATCATCCTTCTTGTCACTTTTTATCTTGTAGAAAATGAGGATATATTGTAAACTTGATTTACTAGATATAAAACTACAAGAATAGATCCTGCTTTAAGTAAATTCAATGGAAGCAAATGAAATCTAAAAGCTCTGCTTTGAATTTTTAGAAATGCTATTTTATACATAGACTTGCTATCTTTCTTCTCCATCCTAGCACATCACAGAACCCTAAATTAAATTTAACTATGGGTTTTAAAATGTAGTTTACCTCTGGGATGAATTAATTAGTATATTTGATTGGCTTGAACCAAAATTATCTGTATTGCACACCCCCAAAATTACCAGTTGCCAAATTATTCCATGGTTAATTAAAATATCATAGGTATGAGGTTTATGAAGCAGTCATGAATATGTTGAAGAGTTGCTTTTTTAATAGCATTATCTTACTGGTGAGTCACAAACTTTGTAATATTTCACAGAAATCTAGGTGGCTGTGCCTGATCTAAGTATAGAATAGATCTTCTATAAGCTTGAATGGGAATTGTTGGAACTGTTTTCTCCCACTAAATTCATTACGAAGAAAATTTAGTCCTTATGGTTTTCTATTTGCAAATCAATCCTATAGTAAATCATCATTTTGTTTTAGTTTTAACATGATACATGCTATTTATATTTAGCACAAAATGCCTCATGCAAGCCACAGAAACTGAAAAAAATATTTTAATGATTCAAAAATATTTATAATGAAGATGTAGATTAGTGAGTTAAAAATAACAGTATGCTGAGATTCTAAAAACCTGGTTTCTAATTCTTCCACTTGTTGACGTGTAATTCTTTTTTAATAATGGTATTTTCCTTGAGGATTGTCCTGTAAATATGATGAGATAATGCAAACTAAGTGCACGATTGTGTTAGGTGTTCAATAAAAGCTACTTTTCAACATTATTTTATTGTTAATATTATTATTATTTCACATTTGTAGTTTTCATATTCTCTACCAGTAACATGAGGGTTTGCAGTGATTAATCTCTAAGGTTATCTTTCACCTTGAAATTCTCTTATGCTGTGATGTGCATCAGTGTTGACATTGTCTTTTCGAAGGACAGTGAGAGGCAAGTCTCTGGGTCTTTTTCTGATTGGAAGCAGAGGCCACTTTTCACTATCGCGAAGCATTCTCAGGCATTGCAAGGATAGCACTTTACAAGCTATGGTTGTATGAATACTTTACCAGAATAAAAGTTATATTCACAAAGTCCCACTGATTAGCATTTGATCAGGAAATAACATTTAATTTAGGTGAATTAGGTGACAGTGTTTTACTTTGCCATTCTATAAAACTTTATTATAATTTAAAATCCTTCTCATTCGCCTAATATGAAAATGATGGTGGATATGTGAGAGAGTTGAGAGTTCTACTTGCTTTACTTCTACCTGTTAAGATAAAAAACTTCTAAAACGTGTATTCAGCAGCTACTCTAGAAGCTGCTATGCCCAAGATGCTATGAAGGATGTTTGGTCAGACAAATGTAAAAATGTCATGACAGACCTAAAGAAAAGTGATAGAGGTTAGACGTGTAACTGTAGAGGTTTTCCAGAAATTTTGATCAGACATGCTTTTCTCTCTAACACGGGAAAATTGACAAAGAGAAAAGGAAATAAATAAAGCAACTTAAGAAAGTTGATGCAAATGAGGTCCTCATCACATAGAAAACTCAATAAGGATTCATTTCTATAAAATTAGGCAGTGATGTACTTACCCTATAGGCTCTCGGAAGATGTCAAGCACAGCAAATCTCCAGAAGCATCACCTAGGAGGCTGGCACTAGAGCAATAGCAGCTGTGGTGGGATAGATTCTGGGGTGTTTTCTGTGTACTTTACAGTTTCCTTATTCTCCATATGAGAGGAAAGGGATTAAAAAATATAGCAAAGGAAGATGTGTTTGGTGGAGGCCTTGGAGACAGTCAAATAAACAAATTAAGTTCATAAAATCATATACCTTAAGAGGGGACCATAAAACTCAAATTAGACCATCTTATAAGCTAAAGACAAGGAGTTATGACTTTTATGAGCAAATGCAACTATTTAATGACACAGGTAGTGGAGTAGAAATTCTGGGAGTCGAGTAAATTCGCTTGTTACTCTAGGGCAAGTAACGTATCCTCTTTGATCCTCTCTATAAAATAAAATTTACAAAATTGGATGAGAAGACGTAAAATGCTCCCCTCACCTCTAAAACATTGTTTCTTTGAAGACAGAGATCAAATCGAAATTAACATCCCCTGGCTCTTCTTCAGTACTTTTCATTAATTCCCTATTGAAAATTGGAATATAATCAAGTTTCATTATCAGCATCAAATAACTTTAAATAATGTGCTTCTGATCTCTTTGTATGATCTATGGGCAAAGGTAGCTATTTTTCTATGTTCATATATTCATTAATGGATCTTCATTTTTAGGGGCTGAAGTGTCTTTAGGACACTAACTAAAAAATAAACTAAAAGATAAAGGATAAGTTTAATCTCAGACATTCAGGAAAGATGTAGTCATGGTTTAAACAACGACAACAACAAAATGTGTATGGAAGGAGTCATGGGGGGATCAGGAGAAGAAGGGAATATTTCGAGGTTAGAATTGCAGAATGTGAAAATGGAGAGTCTGTATACTGAGGTTCTGAAGTGGAAATGTACCTGGAAGTCATGCTGCCTTCTTTAGAAGCCTCAGGCTGTCTGGCTTGGCTGCGATACTCTCATAAGGGATTCCTTATGAATGGATAATGCAATTTGCACCAAATTATTTTTACCGTAGCTTAATGTTTATATTAGGAAACATTGCTGGGCCTCAAAAACAGCCACTTCTACTCAGACCAGCAGCCTACACAATGGTCCTGCAACTGCATTGCCTTATAGGATGGTTACCAGCTAAGATAACGAAATGTTTTGGTTGTAGAATTTAAATGTGAGTAGTGGAGGTAGATTTAGTTAGTCTATCATGGAGTTGGAAGAAGCAGCAGATGGAGAATGGACTTAATGATGGAGGATTTACCTAGACCTCCTCAAAACCTGTGATGTCTTACAATATATCTTCACATTATGAGCATCTCACATCATGAGGTTGGCTGTTTACAGTCAGAGCACTGAGCACAGAAAAAATGACATTTTTGTGAATGTTAGGTATGTTATGTTAATGGACTCCCTAAGGTAGAGTTCACCCAGGCTCTTGTGTAGACTAGATAAACACAACCAAAAAAGAATAGCTTTCTTTTTATTCCAAAGGAGGTTAAAGGAAAATATGAACCAGAAAATGTATAAAATAATAAACTGCAACAAGTAGAATTTGTCAGGAAACATATTGAAGTGAGTCAAACAACACGGGAGCGAAAGAAGAGATAAAAGGAAACTAGAATTAAGAAGCCAAGATGGTGTATTCTCAAAAGTAATCTGAATACATGGCTTCTCTCTGCCACATAGACATTCTTCTCCCCCTACTGGGGCTTCTGCAAAGCCTGTGCCACCTCCGCTCATCTCATGGTTTTGGATTGAATTGTTTGGGAAGTGAGAATAAAGAAGAAAGATCCAGTCTGAAAATCTTTTGTATTTTTCCTCTTCTGAAATTTTGCATAACTAGCTTTCTTGCTAAAGACTTTCCTCTTGCTTGTCTTTCACGTATCTAAATCCCATGTATTCTTTGACATCAAGTATCAATGCCAAGGTCAAAAAGGAGCTCCATTTTCTACCTGGAGGCCTTATATTTGTCTTATTTAATTTGATACAGTTTGATGAGTCTATTAAAGGTTAGAATACTTCTATAATTGCATAATCTAAATCTTTTGATCTATTACAGTGGGCTAAATTTTATTCTATATGTTATTGACTCAATAATTAGTTAAAAAATTCACACTCTTCTGTCTCCATGGGCAGAGTATATGCATCTCCACCCCTTGACTTTGGGCTCAACCGTATGTGTTAATTTAGACACTGGGATGTTAATAGGTACGAGGCAAATGGTTACTGAAAATGTGTGTGTACAGTCAATGTGCCTCCATAGGTCACTGCTGTTGCAGAGAAAAGTTTCCTCCAGGTAGCTGTTGCCTCTCCAACATGAGCCCCAGAATTAAAACTCCCAGTAGACCAGAACACAAGCCGAAATGTGAAGTAGGCAAGAGCTGACTTACAGCTGACCCACAGATGCAAGAGAAAGAAACTCTCATTGTTAGATGCCACTGAGCTTTGGTGATTGTTTCTTAAGCAATCCTTAATAGGCAATATTCCTTTAGTTAAGTAAAGAGCATTAAGCTAATCGATTCTATAGAGAAAAATAAATTAGTGATAAGGACAGGAATGAAGATGGTAAGGTAGAATTAAAATTTTAAGTAAGGAAATCAGGAATGGCTTCATAATGATGGTGATATTGCTGAGGAAATGAGCCATGTACATATCTGTGGGGACGTAATTATAGCCAAAATGTTGGTAAGTGTCAAGGTCCTGAAGCTAGACTGTGCCAACCATATTTAAGGCTTAACAAAGAAAGAGGTAAATAGTGCAGAAAGAGTGACTCTGAAGGCCTTAGACTCGTTCTGCATTACGTGAGAAATCACCGGAGGATTTTTGAAATGTATTTGTGAAATAAGAGATTTATCTTTTAAAAGAATTACTCTGCTTGCTTTGTTAAGAATTGGTTGGGGGCCAGACAGGTGGCACAGCAGTTAAGTGCACACGTTCTGCTTTGGTGGCCTGGGGTTCACTGGTTTGGATCCTGGGTGCAGACATGGCACCACTTGGCAAGCCATGCTGTGGTAGGCGTCTCACATATAAAGTGGAGGAAGATGGGCACAGATGTTAGTTCAGGGCCAGTCTTCCTCAGCAAAAAGAGGAGGATTGGCGGCAGTCGTTAGCTCAGGGCTAATCTTCCTCAAAAAGAAAAAAAGAATTGGTTGAAGGATGGAAGACTAACACATCAACAACAAGCATGGTTGAGAAGTTGTTGAAATAATTCCGAAGAGACTTAAGGATAGCTTAACCTCATGTAGTAGTGGGGTTCCAGGTCTCTGTCTCTGGACCTTTTCAAAGATACAGCAGAGAATATTTGCTGATTAATTTTCATGTGAAATATAAGAAAATTGGAAGGATAAATAATAATTCCAAGTTGGCCAGAAAAACTGTAAAGTGAAGTTGCCACTCACCGGGATAGGAAAGACAGTATAGGGAGCAGTGATGATTGAAGTCACACTAAGAACATTTAACTTCACGTGAATGGAAAGGATATTTACGTGACAGGATATTGAGTGCAACATTTTCCTGATGCCCTGTGAAGAGCACTAGGGTTCACAGTCATAATTAGTGAACACAAGATGCTTAATATTTTTTAAAAGGTCCATTCATTAGTAGAGCCAGATGCTATTTTCCAAGGCTTACAAAACTGGACCAAACCTTCTCTCTATTTTTTTGAAATATTCACCCCGAACTAACTGTTGCCAATCTTCCTCTCTCTTTGTTTTTTTTATTTTCTCTTCAAAGCCCCAGTACATAGTTGTATATTCTAGTTGTAAGTCCTTCTAGGTCTTCTGTGTGAGACACCGCCACAGCATGGCTGCTGACACACAAGTACTGTAGGTCTGCACCAGGGAACCAAACCTGGTCTACCTAAGTGGAGCACATAGAACTTTAACCCCTAGGCCATCAGGGCTGGCTCCAAACCTTCGTTTTTACAGTGAACTCCCTTTCTCCTTACTCTCCTACTCAATTCCACTCCCCATTAGGGTATATAATCAAAAAACTAGAGAGGAGGAGAAAACCTGGAAAATCTTGGGTTATCACTGATGGAGAAAACAGTGTTAGGAATAAAATGGTTTTACTCCCCCTTCATATTTGGGAAAGAAGTAGGATTCTTTCCTCACTGAGCAGAATAAGAACTCAAGGTAGAGATTCATCTAAGGAGACCTAGAGGCTAGAGGCTCCTGCAATGTAGGAGAGTAGCATCTCGCTTCCCTACTGGAAGCTTGCTGGGCCATTGAATTTCAGAATCTTCCTATGCTACTCTGAGGGAGTTCCTCAGTCAACTTGACACATGTTCCTGGGTTTAGTGTTTAGTGCTTTTTTTGAAGGTGCTGTAGTTTGAGACATAAGCCTCCAGCAGAGGAGCAAGAAGAGTCTATGGCATCTATGCCTAGGAAGAAGACAAGGAGCACTCAGTAGTTCCTTTGGCTCCATATTGGGACATGGAGGTTAGAGAAGGACGTAGGACTGCCCAGGGGTCTGCTGCACCAGTAAAAGGACACACTCTCCAGAGATGGTTTATCATGGACCACGGCTGGAGCCATATCAAGATGAAGCTGCTCCTTTGTGAAGAGCTCCTCACAGAATGCAGGAACTAGGGTGAAGTTAACCATGGCTCCCAGAAATCCATGTACAATGCAGTCTGAAGCCATTAGGGAAAGACCTAAACAAGCAAGTCAGGGTGAAAGCATTCATACTCTCTTACCAACACAAGAAGAACAGATCGTAGATGCAGTTACCTGCCCCTTCTCTTGCTCTTCTAAGCCTCAGTCTCTCAATTCCAGAATGGTAAGAATCTTCAAAACAGAGAGGAAGACTGCACCTCAGAATCAGACCATGATACCCTCCCTCTTCCTATGAAAGCTCCTAGGGCAGGAGGAGCAGAATTGAAAGAGGGGCCAATGCCTTCTTTCCACTCAAAATGCTCTAAGAACTCAGCCTGGCTATGCCTAAGGGACTGGGTTGTTTAGGAATAAATCAGCAATAAGATTGGGTTATTAAACAGAGCTCTTTTTTTTTTTTTAGTTGTACATTATTGTTAGTCGTGTTGTGGGTACACCACTTCCCCCTTTGTGCCCTCCCCCCCCCCCTTTTCCCTGGTAACCACCGATCAGATCTCCTTGTCAATATATTAACTTCCACCTATGAGTGGAGTCATATAGAGTTCATCTTTCTCTGACTGGCTTATTTCGCTTAACATAATACCCTTGAGGTCCATCCATGTTGCTGCGAATGGGCCAATTTTGTCTTTTTTATGGCTGAGTAGTATTCCATTGTGTATATATACCATATCTTCTCTATACAATCATCAGTTTCTGGGCATGTAGGTTGGTTCCACATCTTGGCTATTGTAAATAACGCTGCGATGAACATAGGTGTGTCTTTTGATTGGGGAGTTCAATCCATTTACATTTAGAGTGATTATTGAGATGTGGGGGCCTACCACTACCATTTTATGTCCTGTTTTCTGACTGTCTTCAATTTCCTTTGTTTCTCGTCCCATGGTTTAATCTGTTCTGATGAAGAGCTGCTACTCTCTGTTCTTGTCCTTCTACTTATCTCCTCTGCTCTTGGTTTTGTAGCCCCTTTCCTTTTTTGATTTTTCAGGAATGAGAGTTTTCCTGAGGATTTCCTGAAGAGGAGGTTTTGTGGCAATTAACTCCCTTAATTTTTGTTTATCTGGGAAAGTTTTTATTTCTCCATCGTATTTGAAGGATATTTTCGCTGGGTAGAGAATTCTTGGCTGTAGGTTTTTGTCCTTCAGATTTTTGAATATATCATTCCACTCTCTTCTAGCCTGTAAAGTTTCTACTGAGAAATCTGCTGATAGCCTGATGGGGGTTCCTTTGTAGGTTAGTTTCTTTTGCCTGACTGTCCTTAGTATTTTCTCCTTGTTGTTGACTTTTGCTAGCTTCACTACTATATGCTGTGGGGTTGGTCTTCTTGCATTGATAAAGTTTGGAGATCTATTGTCTTCTGTCACCTGAAGATCCATCTCTCTCACTAGATTTGGGAAGTTCTCAGCCATTATTTCTTTGAATAGGCTTTCTGCCCCTTTCTCCTTCTCTTCTCCCTCTGGTATACCTATAATCCTTACGCTGCATCTCCTAATTGTGTCTGATAATTCTCAGAGAGTTTCTTCATTTCTTTTTAGTCTTACTTCTCTCTCCTCCTCTGCCTGCAGCATTTCTATATTCCCATCTTCCAAATTGCTAATTCTTTCCTCCATATTATCGGCCCTACTGTTCAGTGCATTTAGATTTTTCTTAATCTCCTCTATTGTGTTCTTCATTTCCAGTATTTCTGTTTGGTTCTTCTTTATCACATCAAACTCTTTTGTGACATAGCTCCTGAACTCGTTGAGTTGTCTATCTGAATTCTCTCTTAACTCGTTGAGTATTTTAATGATGGCTGTTTTGAAGTCATCGTCATTTAGGTTATATATCTCATTTTCTTTGGGATTGTTTTCTGTGCATTTGTTATTTTCCTTCTGTTCTGGAGATTTAATGTATTTTTTCATACTGCTTGATGTTGTAGATTTGTGCCTCCACATAGAGATAGAGTTTAGTTGCTCCTTCCACTTGTTTCTGTTGGTGTGGTGGGGGAGCAGCTGTTTATACTGCACCAACCAGGAACCCTATCCTCAGTTGCTAACTGGGCCTGGGCCCCTCCTTGTAGTCACAGTGGTCCTTTGGATTCCCTCTTCTGGCGTGGGGGCCATCATGGAGGGGCTTCAGGCTGCTGGTGCCTACTGTTGCACCTAGATGTGCTCCCTCCTTGGGGTCTGCAACGGTGTTATGGGCTTTTCCAGCGGCCAGGGGTAGGATCACTTATATTTGCCGCTCTGTCACTGTCGGCAAACACAAAATCTCACTTGTCCACTATGGGTCACAGCAGAGCTATTGGCATCTTCTACAGTCTGTGGTTAGCTCACCTAGCTATGCTACTTTTGTCCTGGGGCCTTCCAGCCTTGTGGCTCCCAGATGGGTGCTCTCTACTAGTGCTGTGCAGAGGCTTTCCCTGAGGCTGCTGTGAGCCTGTAGGGTTTCCCCCTAGGCTACGGAGCTGGGTCGCTGGAACTTCACCCAGCCCCAGTCCTGTTCCCCAGGAACTCGGGGAGCCCTTTGCCCTGTCTGGGGGATAGCCGGAGATCCTGATTTCAGTGGTAGCTGGTCAGCTGCTGCCCTGCCTGATATTCTCCTCTCCGGGACCCTCCCGGTGTTGTGGATGCTGCTAATGGCAGACAGAGAGTTTTGTCTGCTGCCTGGGCGGAACTCCGGAGCTTCCCCTCCAGGCCACAGAGCCGGCCTCTGGAGCTTCACCCAGCCCCAGTCCTCTCCGAGATCTCCGGCAATCCCTAGCCCCACGGGGCAGGCAACAGCAGCTGGGGGTCACCTCGCCCACTGGGATTCTCTCCGGGACTTTCCCAAAGTTGTGAATGCTGGGCGTGGCCCCTCCGCTAATGGCAGACAGAGAGTTTTGTCTGCTGCCCGGGCAGAACTCTGGAGCTTCCCCTCTGGGGCGCGGAGCCAGCCTCTGGAGCTTCACCCAGCCCCAGTCCTCTCTGAGATCTCCAGCAATCCTTTTCCCCACTGTGCAGGCAGTGGCAGCCGGGGGGCCGCCATACCCTCTGTGATTCTCTCTGGGACCCTCTGGGCACCGTGAACACTAGGCGGGATCTCCCCGTCAATGGCAGGGCAAGACTCTCCCCATGGGCTCAGGTGTGTAATTCTAGAGTTTCCCTCTGCGTTTAGGAGTAATTGCGGGGGGGTTAGGTAGGGTTCTGGTCACCTGTTTCCACTGTTGCTCCTCTGGTTTGTGCTCGCTCCTGCCCTAGGTGTGTGTTGATCTTCTGGGGGCGTCCGTTGGAAGAAAGCTGCTTGCAGGTACTAGGCTGTTCGGTGGGGGTCGGAGAGTTTTCACCTATCTCCACATCCTCCAGGAGGGAAGTCCATCCGCCTTCCGATGTATATTCGCGTGGGTCTCTCAGACGTCCTGAGATGCTATCTGGGTATCCTTTGTTAAGCGATGAGTGTCCAAATAATTGTAGACTAGAAGGGGAAGAGACAAAAAGGACTACTCACGGCGCCATGTTGGATCCTCTAGCCTAAAGAGAGCTCTTTTTAACACTTAATATGAGAGAGTGGCCAATAACCTATGGGATCTTCCTGATATATTTTTATAGATCAGGCAATAGAGAACTAACGATCATAGTCAAAAGTAGCGATTGGAATAAAGGATACTAGAGTTTTAATACCCTACTTAGGTCAAACCTCTGTAAATCATGCATATATATATACTTATATACTTTTCTGAGATCTTGGATACTAACACCTTTTCCTAATAATTTCCCCTTGTTTTCTTCCTTTCTGTAATACAGTTGTAAGAGTAAACATCAAAGTTATCTCCCTTAGCCCTTCCAAGTGTATCTGCAGTAGTAACAAGTTGAATGCTTTCCTAAAGCATTAATGTCGAATGTACATTTAATGATAAATCCCCTCCCTTCTGCATTTACACAAATTCTGGGTGACTTAGGGAAAAAAAGTTCACTCCTGGTTGAAAGAAAATACTTATTTCAGATATTCTACCTTAATGGAAATAAGGAATCAATACATAACAAAAAACACTTTACTACAGAGTCTTTAAAAGTATGTCTAAGATATGTAACTTAAAAAAGAAAAGCATGCATAGATTTTAAATAATTTTCAATTGTCAAAGCATATCCCATGGTGTCAGCTTGATGTCAACTCTCAATTAGAAACAGTTATTTTCTTTTCTTGTTCTCTATAGCTCCACCTCTCTTTTACTCTATTCCCTGATCTCTCTTTTTTCTACATCCTCAGAGACTTCATTTGTTCTCTTTAGACTCCTTTTCAGAAATCTTTAAACGTTAGATGTCATATCTCATATTAACTATCAGTAATGTCCCAAGATGACAGAAAACAGCAGTCTCTATACCAGCAAGCTAACATAAATCTGAAAACATAAAGGGAAAGATAGAAAATAAAAACAATCAACAATTTCAAAATTTAGTTCTTCCTAACTTTAATCATTCCTTTATCATAGTTTTGGTTTGTTCTACAATAATCATTTGATTTTACTATCAATATTACATATCAATTTTTAATATCTTGAAAAGACTTCATCTTTTAATTTAAATACACAGCACATCAATCTCTTCTTTTCTTGTATTTTCTTGCTTGACTTTACTTGAAAAATTTTACCCTTAAATATTTATAAACACACTGGTGGGATATACCTTGATCAACCACTGCTCAATACGGCTAGAGACAGAGCTTTCAAAATGTATCATGCTACAAAATGACACTGAGGAACAAAGCATTAACTCTGTGGGAGGCTAGAGATGGCGTCTGGATGAGCCTGAGGCCAACAAGTATGCAAACATGCTCAGTTCCTTTGGAAATGTCAGGAGACGTCTAAATGCCCAGATGAGTGTTTTGTGGTTAAAGCCAACTAGCTGGATGCTTCAAAAATTCTGAACGGCAGTTCAGATTGCACTTCAAATAGCACAGAAATGAAAAAAAATCAATAAAAACTTATTCAAACTTAATTTGTTGTGTAGTTGAATAAGCATTTTTCCCTCAATCGGTTTCAGTGATTGCACTGTAATAGTGGTTTTACGCCAGAACTAAAGATGACCCTTTCCAGGGAACACTTTTCATGCCAGATTTTCAGCTGGTCTCAGTTCTGCTCACAAATTGACTGAGTTTATTGCCAAGTCTGGCTGCAAAGAAGCATTAGGTACCAACGATGTTATCAGTCTCAGCCGCCCCTGGTTCTGTTCAGAAATAGCTACTAAATTTGTGCAACATGCCACATTGGCCAAACCATTCATGAGCCATTCCTAATTATGCCCAAGAGATTTTTGTTGTTTTTCCCCATCCCCTCCATTAGTGGTTTTCATAATTAGTGAACATTTCTCATTCACCATTTACTTGTTCAACTAATATTAGTTGAGCTCCTATGAGGTGCAAAGCACTGGGACAGTTTATTAGCTATGGCCCAATTGA
Source organism: Equus quagga (assembly GCF_021613505.1). Lineage (NCBI taxonomy): Eukaryota > Metazoa > Chordata > Mammalia > Perissodactyla > Equidae > Equus > Equus quagga. Next base: position 7,770,101 of record NC_060268.1, on the reverse strand, counting down.
AATAGAAACCACATAGTAATTTGAACAGAGAAAGTTTAATATAAAGAATTGTTAATTAATAGGGGATTGGAGTAATAATGCATTGACTAATAAGTAATAAAGAGAGATCTAAAGAATACAGGAAGAGCAGATGTAAAAAGCATCCACTACACTAGGACTTAAAGAATGTCCAAGGAAGAGCTCCCTACCCCAGGCTGAGATCTAGACAGTGATGGTGAAGCCACAACCATGACTCACTGAAAGGCAGAGAAGTCACCGTGGTGCCACACCAGCGGAAGTTGACGCAAGCTTACACTCTAGGTTGCTACAGAAAGCAGCTCAAGGGGATGTATCTTACCAGAGACACTCAGAGAGCTGCTGGTGAATTTTGATAGGTGGTGGATGCTGCTGGCTGCCACGCACTATAGGAGCTGGAGGAAAGTTGTCCAAATTGCAAGAGTCTGGCAGTGGAAAAGTCCCCCACACAGTAGAAGCCTTGCACTGGTTTTCTATCTTATTCTTCCAAACTGCTTCATGATTATCTAAAGCATGTTGTGCTATCCATTATTTTGCAACAATTCTGCGTTCTGGTATGAACCCATGAAGGAGATTATTAGACAAGACATTGGGCAATTATAAATCCTTAACACAAAAGGCCATTTTTTTTACCAGCTGCAATACCCAGTAGTGCCTAAGTCAAGATATGAGTGAAGTTCTTGGGTATGAGCCTTAGATGTGAAATATACCATTATTCATTTTTATATGGAATGGCTCCAAAAGCTGCTTGTGAGTTTCTCAGTCCATCATGTAGGTACAATATGCCTAAGAATCTTCAAAATGTCAACTCTCACCTATTTTGTTAATATTAGTAGGATGGCTGAATATATTTTGGCTAGAGACTTTGCCAAAATAGAATTGATTCTCCGCTCTGATACATTGCATTTTAGAATAAAGAATCTTAGTGTTTTTATTTCCTAGTACATAGGAGATTTGTGAAATTAAAGCTCTCAAAAAGAACATACCATTCTTCCAATGAAACTCTTAAATAGAATAGTCCATGCTTCCATGATGGGAGCTCATACAGGGTGGGTGCTTTCTCAGCTTCCACACGGAGGACACTGCTGATGGCAGTGCAACAGTATGCCAGGTTCACTAAAAGAATTTTCCATAACACGGGCATGTGACAATAAATGGTTAGTAACTTTGTGTTACTTTCCTACTACTGCTGTAACAAATTGCTGCAGATTTGGTAGCTTAAAAAAATAAAACACAATGTGTTATCTCAGTTCTAGAAGTGAACAATCTGATATGGGTCTTATGGGGATAAAATCAAGGTGTTGGCAGAGCTACATTGACACAATTGTTGAATGGTGTATTGTTTAATTTCCACATATTTGTGAATTTTCCAGTTTTCCTGCTATTATTGATGTCTAGTTTCATTCCAGTGAGGTCAGAAAAGATACATGGTATTATTTCTATCATCTTAAATTTGTTAAGACTTGTTTATAACCTAACGTGATCTATCAGAGAATGTTCCATGTGCACTTAAGAAGAATGTTTATTCTGCGGCTGTTGTGTAGAATGTTCTATATATGACTGTTAGGTCTATTTGGGCAATAGCGTTGTTCAAGTCCACTCTTTCCTCATTGATTTCCTACCTGGTTGTGCTAACCACTGTTGAAAGTAGGGTAACAGTCTCCTCCTATTGTTGTATTGCTGTCTATTTCTTCCTTCAGATCTGTGAAGGTTTGTTGTTATATTCCTCATGAATTGGCCCTTTTATCGTTATATAATGATCTTCTTTGTCTTCTGCGACAATTTTTGACTTAAAGTCTATTTTGTCCCATGGCAGTATAGTCACCCCTGTTCTCTTTTTGTTTCAATTTCATGGACTATAAAACATGTAGGGGTGGAAGACATTTCCTCTACCCACTCTGGGTTCTTCTGGCTAGAGAACAAATTAAATTCACATGAGACAGAATAGCAGGAGAAAATTAAACAAAGCTTTATAACATGTATACATGGGAGAGGCTCAGGCAAGCTGAGCAACTTGCCAAAATGGCCGAAGCCAACACCTTAAATATCATATCCAGCTAAAGACAAAGGAGGATGTTGGGGGTGGGGGGAGTCAGTTACAGCAGGTTACCAGACAAGCACAAAACAGGAAAAAGATTATTAGGGAGATTTAAGTCCTTGCCTTTGGCATTGATTAAGAGTTTCTGGAGATAAGGTCAGCCCCCTCTTCTTCCTGGTACAGAGAGGAAGACACCTTTACAGATGGAGATTTCCTTTACAATGAAAATGTCTCCTAACAAAGGGCAAGCAAGTTCCACCCCTCAGAGTTGCCTCTACCAAAAGTAACCAGCCCCAAACAATCCTCATGCCAAAGAGACATATCTTGGAGTGGCCAATTCCAGGCCCCCACAAAGAGAATTTCTGTTTGGTTCTTTTTAATTGTTTCTCTTTCTTTGTTGATATTCTCACATTGTTCATGTATCATTTTCCTAATTTTATTCCGTTTTCTGTATGTGTTCTCTTGTAAATCACTGAGATTTTTAAAGATAATTATTTTGAATTCTTTGTCAAATAATTCATGGATCTCCATTCCTGAGAGTTGATTCCTAGATATTTATTTTGGGTTTGTTGATAGTGTCATGTTTTCCTGAATTTTCATGTTCCTTGTAGCTTTGTGTTGGTGTGTGCATATTTGAAGAAACAGTCACCTCTCCCAGTATTTGTGGACTGGCTTTGACTGGGAAAGACCTTCCTCAGTCTGGCTAGAGATTCTGGGTCTTTGTTCCTCGTAGCCAGGTAACCCCAGATGTCTAGTCTTTTTTTGTTTTCTTTTCTTTCTTTCTTTTTTTCTTCAGGAGCTCATAGTCTCCTACTCCCTCTGGTTTCTGACGATGACTTCTGTCAGTCCAGGGTGAAACAGGAACCAGCTTCTCAGGCAGTGCATGGTAAGACCAGTAGGTCAGAGCCTTGCTACCCTCCTTCCTCCCTTTGGAGAAGCCTCAGCTCTGCTCTTTCCTCAAATCTCACAAAGTCATGGCAGCCGCAGGAAGCTGCCAGCCCCTCCCCTGTCCTTTGTTCCTCACTGAACCAGACGTCCAGACTACACTGGTTCTTTCCGTGTTCAATGTGAGGCAAGAAAGAAGCTGATATCTTGGGAAGTGCGCTGAAAGGCCAGGGCTGTGGAACATTCCTCCCACCCGCTGCCTCCTTCCTTGAGGGGAAGTTGCCCACTGAGGAGAGCTCTCTGGGCACTGAGCTGGACTTGCTTGGGGGTGGGACTGATTCGGGAAAAGTGAAATTGATCTTCTTACTCATTTCAGTGCAGCTGTTCTTGGTTTTGTGCTCCTACGAGCGCTATACCTTCTTAACAGGGTTCTAGATATCTCATACAGGGATTTTAGTCCTTATGTTGTTGTTAAATTGATGTTTCTGTGAGGGAGCAAGATCTGGGACTTCTTGTTCTGATGAACTAGTGATATCACTACTCTTTATTCTCCATACCCTTCGTACAAATTGGATTATTTGTCTTTTTATTGTTGAGGTATAGGAGTTCTTTATGTATTCTGTATACAAGCCCACTATCAGATCTATATTTGAAATATTTTCTCTCATTCTGTGGGTTGTCTTTCACTTTCCTGATAGTATAATTTGCAGCACAACATTTTTAATTTTGATGTAGTATAATTTACCTATTTTGTCTTTTTTTTTTTTTGAGGAAGATTAGCTCTGTGCTATCATCTGCCACCAATTCTCCTCTTTTTTGCGGAGGAAGACTGGCCCTGAGCTAACACCTATGCCCATGTTCCTCTAGTTTATATGTGGGATGCCTGCCACAGCATGGTGTGCCAAGTGGTGCCATGTCCACACCTGGGATCCTAACAGGTGAACCCCAGGCCACTGAAGAAGAACCCCTGTGCCACCAGCCTGGGCCCCCTATTTTGTCTTTTGACACTTCATTTATACCTTTACTTTCATGTCTAAAAAATAATTTCCTAACCCAAGACCATAAACATTTACTCCTATATTGCCTTCTGAAATTTTAATAGTTTTAGCTCTTATATTTAGATACATTGATTCATTTTGAGGGTTTGTTTTTATATGGTGAGAAATAGGGATCCAAATTCATTCATTTGAATGTGGATATCTAGCTGTTCAGATAGACTATTTTTATCCAGCTAAATCGTCCTGACACTTTTGTTGAAAATCAACTGATCGTAAATGTAAGTGTTTATTTCTCTGCTATCGATTTTGTTCCATTGATCTTTCTCTCTCCTCATGTGGGTGCTACACTGATTACTGCAGCTTCACAGTAAGTTTTCAAATCATGGGTGTGAGCCCTCCTACTTTGTTCTTCTTTTTCAGGATAGTTTTGGTCATTGGGTTGTTTTCATCCTCATATAAATTTTAGAATCAGTTCTTAAATTTCTACCAAAAAGCCAGATGGGACTTTTGATAGACAGTGTATTGAACCAGAAAATCTGTTTGGGGAATATTGCCATCTTAATAATATTAAATTTTCTAATCTGTGACCATGAGATGCCTTCCGTTTATTTATATTTTTAATTATTTTCAACAAAGTCTGGTAGTTTTAAGTATAAATCTTAACACTTCTTTTATTTATTTATTTTTGAGGAAGATTAGCCCTGAGCTAACACCTGCCACCAATCCTCCTCTTTTTGCTGAGGAAGACTGGCCCTGAACTAACATCCATGCCCATGTTCCTCTAGTTTATATGCGGTATACCTGCCACAGCATGGCTTACCAAGTGGTGTGTAGGTCACACTGAGGATCTGAACTTGCAAAATCCAGGCAGCCCAAGTGGAATATGTGAATTTAAATGCTGTGCCACTGGTCTGGCCCCAACATTTCTTTTATTAAGTCTCTCTCTGCATATATGTTTGATACTTACGGGATGGGATTGTTTTCAAAAAACTTTTTTATTGTTCATTACTAGCATGGCAAATACGTTTTGTATATTAATCTTGGATTCTGCATCCTTGCTGAATTTATTTATTAGTTCTTGTAGATTTTTACTGGATATCCTGGGATTTTCTACATATAAGATCATATCAGTGAATAAACATAGTTTCACTTCTATTTTTCCAAGCTGAAATTTTAAATTTATTTTCTTTGCATAATTTTCTTAGCTAAAACTTCTAGTTCTATCTTGAATAGAATTAGTCAGAGTAGATATCTTTGTTTGCTCTCAATCTTGGTTGGGGGGAAACACTTGGTTTTTCCATCAGTAAATATGATATTATATGTAGTTTTATGGTAGATAATGTTCTTTGTCAGTTGAGGAAATTCTGTTCTATTTCTAGCGTATTAAGTATTTTTTATCATGAATTGGTGGTGTATTTTGTGTGATGCTTTCTATTGAGAGTAGCATGGTTTTTCTCCTTTATTCTATTACTATGATGTATTACATTAATTGATTTTAGAATGTTAAACCTTGCCATTTTGGAATAATACTTAACTAGTCTTGATATGTAATCCCTTTTAATGCTGCTGGGTTGGCGTTGCTAATATTTTGTTGAGAAATTTTATGTCTACCTTCCTGAGAGAGATTATTTTGTAGCTTTATCTTCCTGTGATATCTGATTCTGGCTCTAGTGTAAGGGTAATACTGACTTTGTAGAATGAGTTTGGAAGTGTTCTTGCCTCCTCTATTTTTTGAAAGAGTTTGTGTGTTAGTATTAATTCTTTTTTAAACACTTTGTTGAATTCGCTGGAGATGCCTTTATATTTAACCAATATATTTGATATTATTTATATTTTTTGGAAACTTTTTATCAGTTTTATTATGAGTGGATGTTAAATTTTATTAAATTCTTATTCTACATACCTTAATATAGTCATTTGGTTTTCCTTCTTTATTCTGTTTTAATGTGGCATATTATTTAATTGAAGAATTTTTTAATGTTCAAAATACTGCAATCATGGTAAAAGTATTCTTTTACAGACTATATTATCGTTTTTTTAATCTATGAATTGATTCGGTTTGCTAATATTAAGGATGTTTATGTCTACATTCATGAGGAAATTGGTCTGGATTTTTCTAACTTTATTTTTCAGGTTTGTGAATCAGGGTCATGCTGATCACACAACAAATTTCCCTCTCTTTTTTTGAAAAGTTTTCGTGTGGGATCTGTATAGTTTCTATCTTAAATGTTTGATAAAATTCACCAGCAAGATCTTCTCATATGCAGTTTTCATTATAGAATGGTTTTGATTATGATTTCAATACCTTTCATGGATATGGCACTATTTGCATTTTGTATTTCTCCTTGTTTCACTTTTGTCTTTCAAAAAATTGTCCATATCATCTAATTTAACAAATCTGTTGGTATAAAGTTTATTACAAGATACCTTATTACTCTTTTTATTAAAAAGGATCTGTACATATTTCCTTCATTTCATTTCTGATATTAGAAATGCATCTTTTCTCTCTTTTTAAAAAATTGAGCAATTTTGCAAGAGGTTTATTTTCAGAAATTGTTTCCAAAATAAATCTTTTACTTTATTGAATATTTATAATTGTCTACTTTTCTAATTTCTACTCTTAATTTATTTCTGTCTTCTACTTACATTCAGTTATATGTAGTCTGCCATTCTTGACTTTATAGAAATTTAGGTCATTAATTTTTTTCAGTTTCTTCTTTCTCATATCAGCATCTAAAGCTTTAAATTTCCCTCTAAGCTCCCTTTTCATGTGCAGCTCATCAATTGTGAAATTTCCTTGTGATTACTTTTTGTCTCAGGAATTGTTCAGAAGTGTCTTTTTTTTGTCCAAAGATCTGTGGACATATATTATCTTATTTACTTTTACATAGGCATAAAGTCCCCAAATAAACTGTTTTTATTTTAAATAGCCAATAATTTTCATCTTCCCTTTTGATTTTTAACTCTTTGTAAGATAATATCTCTAAGCAGCTTTTAAAACAGAGAAAATCCAATTACAAATGCTGTAAAGCTGACATTTTAGTTACAATGAGTGAAACACTATAGTGAATGAAAGTGACCTTCCACATGCTCAGATCAAAGCCCTCTTGTTCTGCGAAGGTGGTGAGTATTTCAAGCAGGCATGTAGTCGACGGCTCTAAGAATTGAAGTTTATCTGTAAATTCATAAATGTTAGTCATTGTTCCCACAAACCAAAATGAAGAGGCTCTTGAGAGAGTGAACAATGTCTACATGTAGCTAAAAGAGAACAGAATGTTGCTTTAGACTTTAAAATTAAAATATTTATCTCCAAATGACTTTTCCTCTAGGATATTTCAGGTAGGAGATATTAGTTTTTGCAGCATCCTTTAACAGCAGTGGAAGTAAAAGACTTTGCACAAGCTGTTTGCCTCCCTAGGAGAGCTGTTGTGTTATTATTAGCACCGCCAAGGGAAACAAATTTTAGGCTGGTGAGTAAGTTGGCAATCTGAGTCACGGGTTCCATTTTACAACGTTACATTACAACACACAAGTTATATAATAATACATGGAGCCTGTCTCTGTGAATAATTGGCTTCTTTACAAAGCTCTAGATGATAAATAAATACATTTAAGCACCATCAGCAATAAATTATTATGTTTACAAAATTAAACTCTAATATACATAATAAATTACATGGTCTCCAAGACAATTTTTCTCTCCTCTTACTGGCTCTATCACTGCATAGTAACAGGTTTGACGCTCTAGTCAAATGTGTCATTCAGCCTTTTATCTTCTTTGTTTTTTGATAGGCCAAATTGACTGGCATAGAGTGGGGACTAGTTTATTTAATTTCGTAATCTTTCCTTACTATCCACTTTCTGAGATAACTGTTTAACAACTTGTTTTCTCTCTTGAAACTTCCGGTGTACCACATTCTCCTAGGTTTTCTCCTATATGACCCTCTGCCCTTCCTCAGTTTCCTTTCCTGACTCTTCACCCTACAGAAACTCTCCCTGTATGGAGGAGTGCGCACAATCTCTGCTACAGACATTTTCCTCTCTAGTCATTCTTATTCCTTAGATGATCTTATCTAGGTGTTTAGATTTAGACCACGTATATGCATAGATACTTCCAAATACCTTAATTCTTTACCCCAAACTCTCTCGTGAAATATCTTTACTATCTCTCTAATTTGAAGTCTGATGGACACCTCAGACTCACCAAGTGGAAACCTAAGTTTTGATTGCCTCCCTTTTCAAATCTCTTCGTGGCTTAGTCTTTCCCATCTTTGCAAAGCACAGACATCAATCCAGTTTCTTGTGGGGCAAGAAGCTTGTAGTTGTCTTTCTCTAAACTCCCTCTCCATGTCCTAGGATGAATCCATTAGCCAATCCTGAAAATCTGCCTTCAATGTAGGTCATGAAACGAATCACTCTGTATCACTTCCACCTTCATTAGGCTGCCCAAATTCACAAGATCTCTCCCATACTGTAGGAACCATCTAACTTGTTTTCCTGACTCTATTCTTTCACTTTTTGTAATACTGGTAAAAGAAAACAGAGTGAGTGCATGTGTATGTGTGCTTATGTGTATGATATGGAGTTTTGAAAATAAAAATATATTCATAAACCCACCATCTAATTATTATTATATCTGTTGCATAAAACTCCCCTCCTCACTTTAATTTTCCTTTAGATATAATCATTATTGTAAAAATTTTGATCTCTTTCCCACTAAAAACAATTAGAAAACTGGATGAAGGGACTGACCCCCTGGCTGAATGGTTAAAGTTCCATGTGCTCCACTTCGCCGGCCTGGGTTTGTGGGTTCAGGTCTCGGGTGTGGACCTACTCCACTCATCAAGCCATGCTGTGCAGGCATCCCACATACAAAATAGAGGAAAACTGGCACAGATGTTAGCTCAGGGTGAATCTCCCCCACCAAAAATAAGAAAAAAAAGGAAAACTGAGTGAACTATATGAAACAGTTTTTGGACCTCGGACAACAGTCTGCAGAACTGTGATCTCTGAGAGACAGATGAGGATTGAGGTGAACACAGTGACTGCTCTGATTTTCTTCCTAGAAACACATTCTGGACAACAATGGAATGAGGGGGATTCCAGTTTGGTGATGACTTTGACAAGAGTAGACTGAGATCAGAGCTGAAGTGGGCTGAGGGACTGGATGTTGTGAGACAGTGTTCCCCAAAGGAGGAAGCTCTGCAGGAAAAGAGCTCCAGAAATCTGCATGGAATTCCTTTGAGTATTTGCAGAATAATAAACTGTGGATGCATAGGGTGAAACTCCACGATGCATGGCAAAACCTTAGCCCTGGAGTAAAGCTGCCCCAGATGGGTCCCTACCCCAGCTCTACCCTAGCCGGAGTTCGCTCTGCTGCTGAGGGGCCCTCTGTGTGTGGACTCTCTCTACTGAATGCCTCAGGGGATCACGAAGAATCTCCACTCCCAACTTTGGCTGCCTGGCGCTGAAATATCTCCAGGCCCTGTGTCAGCTCTGGAAAACGTTTAGCTTACATCTCCCTGGTTGATATTTTTGGTTAATGATTTTGTGTCATTAAAATATTATATTCTCCTCTAAACCTTAAAAAATTACACCTCCTAGATTTACTTCTTATATTCATCTAAAGTTGTATAACAAAATATAGAGAGGTTCAAATTCATTCTTTTTTTCTTTACGGATAACCAATTTACCTAGCAAAATTTATTGATTAGTCCATCCTTTCCTCCTGATCTGTAATGGATTCTTGGTTGTATCAAATTTACATATATGAAAGTACCTGGTTTTAGACTGTTCATTTCATTGCTAATAGCACATTTTCTTACTTATTAGAGCTCTATAATAATATTATATCCCATAGAGTCCTTCCACCAGCAACTTGCTCATTTTTCACGATTATATAATTCTCAGCTCTGCTTTCTTCTTATTCTTGATCTTTATATACGTTAGAATTGGCTTGTTAGTTTCCTGAAATATCATATTGTGATTTTGATTGAAATTATATTTTGTCTATAGATTAGTATGGAAAAGAAACCAAAAAAGTGTTTTTAGGAATAAAAACTAAAATTTAATTGCAAATGCATTATAATTTTTGGCAGTTATACCAATTAATAAAACTATGATTGCATAACTGAATGTGTAATTATTTTTATTTAATTAAAAAATCACAAACCATGATGAAAATCTAAGTGTATATATATTGATCTAATGTTGGTTGCAGAGTTATTTAGAGCAGTTCCAATGAACACTCAGGCAAGAAATAATAGCAGGAGAAAAGAAAAGAGGAAAATAGGCATTTTATTAGGGAGACAATCCTACTAAATGAATACATACCCAAGGGTGTTCGTGAGACAGAAGTCATGCTATTCATCAATGGTTATCACTTTAGGTTTCTTCCATAGGCTGAACATCTCTGATGTTTAAAATGTAGTACTATAAACTTATAGTTTATGTATGTATTATTTTAAATATATATGCATTATATATATGTATACACACACACACTATGCATATATACTATATATATACTATATATTCTATAGGTTTCTGTTATTCACCAAACTGTGATGCTAATCATTTGTGGAGGTTATCTTTTGCTGTAGCAATGCTGCCTAATAAACAACCTGGAAAATAAGTGGTTTAAAGGCACAAGCACTTATGGGTATGTGTACCAGTTGCATCTCAACTGACTGTGCCAGGCTGTACTGGGTTCAATTAGGTTTGCCTCCAAGATGTGAGTTGGCTCCAAATATGTCTAGATGCAAGCTGAAAGAGCATCTTCTGTCTGGGAAGTGAAATTCTCATACCTGTGGACAGAGGCACAGTGAGAACACACCAATCCGCACAAGCATAGATAAAGTCTCTGCTTGGATGTGTGCATGTGTCATATCCTCCAACATTCTTTTGGCCACAGTGAGCCACATAGCCAAATGCAACAGCCACAGGGTGGAGAAATAAAGGACTCCCATAGAAGGGGCTAAGGAGCATGAATATGTCCTGGATCATAATATAATATATTGCACTATGTAAGTATGACTCTATAATAATTGGCTAAAATTTCTTTGTGAAAAATATGCGCAATGTTTCAGACATGACTACTGTTTTAAGGAGCATGTTATTCATTAAAAAAAAGGTAAGGAAATATTATATTTCAGAAACATTTGTTTATGTTTTTCCCAAACTTAGGCTCTTTTGATTTCAGGATTTTAATGAGATTTTAAACAGCTTTTTATAACTTCTTTGCATTGCTTTAGTTTGTGACAAAGACTATTAAACAAGTTGTTTGTTAGAAATTTCAACACATACCATGATTTGGTCTACTAATTAGCATTACAGAGGCAGAAGTGCTGAATTCCCACACAAGTGTTATTTATAGAGAATCTAAATTTCTTCAGGGTAAACTTGTTTACTATTAACTGTTCTCTGCATAAAAAAAAATATTGCTATAGCTATATTTAATGAGAAGCATAAATCACACCTAACGGACCAGGACTCAGATTACCATCAATTTATGATGCAAAGATATGGACTTAGGAACCTATTTCTCTATGACTAGTTCACTTTGGGTTGAAATATTTATATATGGGAGAAAATCTTTAATTTTCTAAAAACAGTAGCAATGGTATATTGTACGTTTCTTTGTTCTATTTGGTTCATAAATATTGAAGATACCGCTGATTAGAACTAGGAAACAAAAATATACAGTCAAACATGTTAACCTAGAAAACCTTAACCAAAGGAAAAAATATATATATATATCAATTTTGGGGATGAGCAAGATGTATGTGTGTCAATGCTTTATGAATGGTGTAAGCCCCGCGTTTGCAGTAGCTTGTGACCCTGGGTCTTTGGGCAGTAGAACGAAAGCTAGGCCAAGCTGGCTCCCAGATTCTTGGGAGATGGTGTTGAGGCTTGGAGTCTTGAAAGCTAAAATGTGAATGTTTTCAGTTTAACAGAAAAGAGTGTATTTTAATTCATAAGTAATATGAGAATATATTTTATGCATTTCAGTTTTTTACAATATTCTCCTAAATTTAGACTTTTTCTATGACTGTAGCAATTAGAGATCAGCTACCTCAGCACTTCACCCAAAAGCCAAGGTGCCTGATGAGGGGCCTCTCTCCCTTCTTCATCCTCCTCCTTCTTTTCCATACAGGCCGTATGATAATTAGTGAAGCTCCCATGGATAGTTACTTAGATGATTTTCTAGTGGCTTTTTTCTTATCGTACAGATAGTACATGGCTAGCTCCTTCACAGACATATTTCAGCACTGATTGTGAGAGTGTGGAGGACAGTATTGACTGAGTGCTGAAAGCCAGAGAAATTCTTTCCCACCATCGCTTATATTTAGAGGAACTCATTTGTAAGCCAATAGACTTAACATAAAATTTGTGGGGGCATCTCAGAAAGACCTTATTTTCTGACAGAAGTGACAGGTGGGAAAGGAGAGCGCACTGCTGCTGTCCCTGTCTCCTTCTTCCTTTCTGGGATGCAGACTTGATGCCTGGAGATGAGTTTGGCATATTGAAACTGTGATGAAACAAGTACAGGGACCAAAATGCAAGAGGCTGAGGATGTCAGGGAAGAACGATAGAGGCTTAGAACTGCTTAGACTGTTGAACTGCTTCCCCACCATCAAACATCGCCTGTATCCAATTATATGTGGAAAGCATAAGCCTCTATTTTTTAAGGCATGATGTACCAAGTTTTCACTTCTTTGCTGCCAAAAGAACTCTTCCATAGTGTAAAATATTTACATAGAGTAAAATGGTAAAAAAAGATTTTCTGGTTAAAGAGTACACGCATTTTTAATTATAAACATTAATATCAAATTGTCCTTTAAAAAGGTACACAAATTTGCATTTCACCTATAGCAAATGAAAATGCTTGCTTTCCTACATCTCTACAATATTAAATATTATTAGCTTATGTATTCACTAACATTTATTAAATGCTTAATAAATGTGCCCAACGACTGTGCAAGTTGTAAGGATAGAAAAATAAACAAAAATAATGTGATTTCTGCCTTCTATGTTTCCTGTTATGCTTTTATGATATTCTTATTTTTTTCTTCACAAATCCTGAAAAGTTCTTAAGTTTAGCTTTGGTATTTCATATTTTGTGTTGAGTTGTGATTGAGATCAAGGAATAGTATAGGAAATTTAGAGAATAGGTTCTAGAATCCATCTGCTTGGGGCGGGAATCTTGTTGCCTCCTCAGTAGCTATGTGGCGATGGCCATTTAACTTCCCCGAGCCTCAGTTTCCTCATCTGTGACTGGAGGATAAGAACTGCTAGTATAGAAACTATGAGGCATATAAAGTACCTCCAACAGGGCCTGTCTAATGTCGCCCTGCATTACTGTAAGATTGCCAATATGTCTTATAATTAGTTTGTATTTGTATTTATAAATGTTACAAATTTTGGGATCCGAATTTGTATGTGATTGCCTTACTGAATTTTGTACTGCCCAATTAACTCATTTCTCCTCCAAGATTTTCTCTTCACCCACTACTCTAGCCTGAAATGGTTCAGATGGTAGTCACAGTGTTTTGAGAGTGAAGGCTGAAGCCATTTCAAGGGGTTGGGAAATTGACAATACCTTTTCACTGCAGAAATTGCAAATGAAGGTACATGGATTCAAGGATAATTGCAGTTATTTTTTGCAAATTATTACACTGTGTCTCACTCTTTAGGAGCCATAGTAGATCTCATTTTGCAATGAGGTTTTTTTTCTTTATATTCTCATTATAATCTAAAGTATTTGAATCATGTAGCGTTTAATTGTAAAATAGCTAGACAAAATCCATAATAATTTGGCAGTTTTCATTTAAACATGACTCTTGTTTGATATGTAAATGTTGGTAAGTGTTTTGCCATATGTTTGAAACTCATTAGTACGTTACTAGTTCTTGAGTGGTTCAACACCTGAATGCTATGCAACTTGAACTTGGTTAATCAGTGTGGCAGCTAAATACCTTGCCACCCTCCAGGTGTTTGTAAGACTGCACCCAGCTGGTCCCAAGAAGGAGGGTAATGGGATTCACATTTGGTTGTTGCATACACTGTGAGTTGCTGAAGGAGCGCTTTTTCTTTTCTAAGCATCCAGGAAATAACCACATATTAGTTCTCCAGAGAAACAGAACCAATAGGAAGTATATGCATGTATACTTTATTATAAGGAATGGGTTCAAGGGTTTATGGAGGCAGAGAAGCCGAGAAGTCCCCGAATCGGCAGTCGGCAAGGTGGAGACTCAGAAGAGCTGATAGTATAAGTTCCAGTCCGAGCCCAAGTCTGAAGGTGAGAAAAGACTGATGTCCCAGCTTGGAGACAATTAGGAAGAGACAGCAAACTTCCTCATTCAGCTTTTTGCTCTGTTTAGGCCTTCAGTGGAGTGGATGAGGGCCACCCACATCAGGGAGGGCGTCTGCTTCTTCAGTCTACTGAGTCTAAGGTTAATTTCCTCCAGAAACACCCTCACAGACACACCTAGAACAATGTTTAAGCAAGTATCTGGGTGTTTTGTGGCCCAGTCAAGTTGACACGTAAAATTTCTGTGATCATGCGTAGATGTAGGAATGACTGTTCCCACCTCTGCATCACTAAATCCTTCCTGGGACGGTGAGAAGCCATTTTACCTAACATTCCCTTTGTCCACGCCTTTGTCCTGCCTCCCTACTGCACCCAACCACACTCCCCCTTCCTTTCTACTAGGTGTTTGGAAGATGATTGACAGCAAGAAAATTGGTTTGAATCTTATTTATATTCCAAGAAATTGAGTTTGTGTCTCTTTTAGGTATATGCATTTAGAGAAAAAACAACCTATTTTTAACTCCATCTCTGATACTAAGCATAAAATAGAATCATCTGAATTACAAGAGTGCTTTTTTCTTTTGATGAATATTAGCCCTGAGCTAACATCTGCTGCCAATCTTCCTCTTTTTGCTGAGGAAGACTGGCCGTGAGCTAGCATCTATGCCCATTTTCCGCTACTTTATATGTGGGATGCCTACCACAGCATGGCTTGCCAAGCGGTGCCACGTCCACACCTGGGATGCAAACCAGCAAACCCTGGGCTGCCGAAGCGGGCCGCGCTGGAACACGCAAACTTAACTGCTGTGCCACCAGGCCAGCCCTCAAGAATACTTTTATTTTTAAGGAAACCACCTATGAATTTGAACTGAAACTTTGCCTAAAGGCATATTCAGGAATTAAGAAAAGCAGACATGAGCTGTAAATACTTAGGAGAAAACCATATCCATAAAAATGACCACCCTGATCACAAAAATCACAGAAATAATTGACTAAGCTGCCATGTGTCAAACAGAAATTGTGCTGAATTATAAAATATACTTCTGAACTGGATGTGGTGGGGGGTGTGTGTGTGCTTGTGTGTGCACGTGCAGGACAGGGAATTCAGACACGAGAACTCCAAAACAAACGAGAAACATGGAAAAGAAACATATTTATTAGAAAACAAAAACAAACAAAATCACTTAATTAGAGTCATTAAAAGAGGGAGTTTCCAAAATACAGGAAAGCATGAATCTGATTTTTTTCAAGACTTCTTTTATTATCACTTTTCTTTCACTTAAAACATCACAAAGATAAAAAAGACGAAAGAGCAAATCAAAATACAGGTGTTTAATTTTACACTAAAGCTGTGTAACAAATCAACGTTCAGGTCACGTGGGTTCCAGCCCATTGTTTTCGATAAAATTGAAGGCAACTCAATCTAGTTGTCACTGAGAGATCGTGGAAATGATTTCCCATGATAAATCACCCTGTTGTGTGTTTTTTTGGGGCATATAAATAAGAAGAAGTTTAAAGTATTAAGTCATTTTGCTATAGAAAAATTATTTTATTTACATTTAATTATTTATTTGAAAAAGTTTCTCACCATTTACTAATTGCAGCATTTAAAAATTACATCCAAATACATAAAATGAGGAGAAAAATATATAATACTTATTTCATTAAGTGAGGCAATTCCAATAAATATGAACTTTATACTTTTATAAACTGTCTAAATATTTATTATGATTTGATCAATTGCTTATTACTGATAATTATTATAATGATTACTGAAGTCAGAGAAATAAAAAGATTACACTTATGAGCACAACAATATAAACACATAAAATTTAATGTGTGTGCACGGTTTTGTTGTAGAGAAGTATAAAGGCATAGTCAGACTTTCAAAAATACATGTCACATTAGGCTAGACCGTGAGGTCAAAGTAGGATAGAAATATGAGTCCAAGGGGGAAAACAACTTGTCGTAACATTGGTTTAAGTAAATAGTCTTCAAACTCCAATTTAGCCCTAATCTTGTTCTTTAAGTAGTATGTAATAGAAGGCCTGGGGGAAAAAAGATTGAGTGGAGCTGTGCTGATTAACAGAGAATGGGGCAGATGTCTACGAACCTGACCTTCCTCAATCTCCCAGAGCGTTTCTGAAACTGAGAACCACTGTTTTGAACATGCTGCATTTGATGATTTCTATATTCCTTTCCAAGAATGATAATTTTATGAAACATGATTAAAATGTTGCCTTTAATTTGGAGTATTCACATATTTCCTCTTCAATTGTTTATAATCCAGTTTTATAAAATAGTTTGCCTGTATTGATTGTACTTAATTCCATTAAAATTTTAATAAGTATTTTTTATTATAAAACGATTTAAATAAAGTAGAAGTGTAATATATCAAATAAAGAAAGTCACCATGTCATACTCATCTTCATATTTTCTCCTCAGGAATTCATACCGTTACCAGTTTCGTGTGCCTCTTTCTCCATTTTAATGTACATACACGTGTATAATCTGTATAAATACGTGTACAATTCTGAATGTATGCTTTATATAAAGATAAAGCTTCCCTGTTTCAAAAAGCTGGAAATATTGGGTGACGTGGAACCAGGTTTAAAGTAATGTTCTGAACTCACAAGAAAAATCGGTGCAGACGCAGTGCTGGTAATAAAGCATGGAAAACCAGAGCATGGGCATGTGAGCTGAGGCACAGCAGCCCTGGGGAAGCGGGGGAGGGAGG
This sequence comes from Equus quagga, assembly GCF_021613505.1. Taxonomy (NCBI): domain Eukaryota; kingdom Metazoa; phylum Chordata; class Mammalia; order Perissodactyla; family Equidae; genus Equus; species Equus quagga. The sequence continues at coordinate 7,753,116 of NC_060268.1, read as the reverse complement.
CAACCAGAGGGTTTTAAGATACACTCGAAGAGAAGAGATAAGGGCTCTGTCCACATGGGTCAGGGAGCTGGAACTGAGAGCCCCACACAAATGCATCTCCTGTACAGAAGGCCCCATACTTTCTACTTCATCTGTCCCACTTAGTCTAGCCCAAAGGCCCATGAGTACCCATGTTAGAGCAAATTTGTCCCCAGAGTAGATAACATGATTAACCGACTATGACAAAAATGTTAATAACTAAGTGGGAATCTATCTATCTATCTATCTATCTATCCAACTATCTATCAATAACTTACCAAAATGTAGGCAAGAAGAAATGAGAAATTGGAATGGTCATATAGATTAAAGAAAGTAAATCATTAATGAAATCTCCATGTCAGAAATATCTAAGTATCTTCAAAGTCAATTCTTTTAAAGTTGAAATAAAGAAATTGCAACAATCTTGCAGTTATCTCCTATAGAACTGAAAAACAAGTAAATATTTCCCTCACTGTATTATGAGACCAGAACTGTAATAGGAGTAAAGATAATAAGTTCTTTATAACACAATAAAATTATAGCTCAAAGTCCCTCATACACATAGCAAAATAATTGAGTTAGTAAAATAAAAAATTTCTTTATTTGCAGATGGTATGATTTAGTATGTAGAAAATTCAAAAGAATTTGTAAAAAATAGGATTAATAAATACACTTAGCATTATTCCTACAGGTAATAAAAATAATAGTTGTATTTTGAAACACTGCTAATAAAAATTAAACAATTGACAATAAGTGTCAAAAAAACAAATATCTAGAGTAAGTCTCATGAAATATCTGCAAGATTGCTACACTGAAAACTACAAGTATTTCTGGGAGAAATTAAAGAAGTTGGTCAGAAGCATACCAAGTTTTTTATTGAAAGAGCCAACACTTTTTAAGTGTTTTTTTCCCAAACTGATCCCTAAGTTCACTACAAGTACCAAACAAAGAAGAAACACTCTATAGAACTAGATTGCACATATTATTACAATGCCACAGTAAAGAAGATAGCATGGTATTAGCGCAAGAATAAAAAAGTTGGCAAAAGAAACGTATGTGTGAGAATCCAGAAACAGATCCACATGCGTATGTTTACCTGATATGGCACCACAACATAGTGACAAAAAATAAATTATGTTTCAATAAATTATACTGGATCAAGTTGATATCTATGTGGAAGAAAATGTATTTGGGACTTTACCTCATATGTGAACAAAGATCAATTCCAGATGGTTTACAGATATAAAAGTAAAAATAAAAACAATAAAAACTTTAGAGGAAAACATGGAGGGATATATTTGTGATGTTGGATCAGGCAAAGGCTCTGAAGCAGGATGAAAACTACCTTAATCATTAAAAAAGATATGCTGGATTATATCAAAAATTTAAAAGTTCTATTCATCAAAAGACTCTATGAAATTTATTAAGAAACATTCAAAATATTTTTAAAGAAAACTACAAAACATTCTTGAAAGATCCTGACATTGATATGAACATGCCTGGGTCTCAGCATCATCAACATGAGGTATCTCCCTGAGTCATCTTACAAAATTAATATGATCCCAATAAAACATCCATGCTTTTTTAATGGTGCTACACAAGTTGACAATAAAGTTAACTTAAATTTATAAACATGTGAGAAGTAGGAATACTCTGAAAAACAATGCTGTGAGGAGGGATGAGTTCTGGTAAATATGCGAGATTCTCTAACTAAATCAATATGGTGCTGAAACATGAACAGACAAAAAGACAGCGGAATACGGGGGTAAGTTCAGAAACATACTTCCATCTGCGTATAGAAATCTCAAATCACAGAGGCAAACATAGTATCGTTACATGATCATGTTAAGACATCTGATTGGCCATTTGGGAAAAGAAAACATTAGATATATTCCTCATTCTATACAAAATATTAACTCCAAATGTATCAGTGGTCTTAATAAATATAAAGGAGGAAATTATGCAAGTAGTGGAAGAAAATAAAGGCAAATTCTCCCATAATTACAGCACTGGAGAAACTACGGTTTTTAAAAATAGTCCAGCTATAATCAAGGAAAAACAAATGACAGAATAGACTATACAAAGATTTGCATGAGAAACAGCATAAACACAAATAAATATCTTATATCACCAATATATGAAGAACTATTAAAAATTTAAATAATAAAAACAAAAGTTCTATAGAAAAATGGGCAAAATTCCTATGTAGGTAAGAAATTACAGAGACAGAAAAATGGCTCTTAAACATATAAAAATATGTTTAATATCATGCTCAGAATAAGAGAAATACATTAAAATCACAATTAGATACAATTTCTCAAATATTAGTTTAGCAAAAATTCAAAATTGACTGTTGCTGAGACGAGAGGAAAATAGACATTCATATGTGGATGCAGGCAGGATAGAGTGGCTCTAACCCTGTGGAAGAAAATTTGTCAATAACTAACAAAATTATATACCCGTTTTCCCTTTAACTCAGCAATATGTCTTAAAAGACAGTACCCTAAAGATATGCTTCTAAAGATACGAAAATACATCTGCACAAGATTATTCGTTGTATGACTGTTTGTAATTACAAGCTATTGGAAACTATATAAGTGTCCAATTTAGGAGATTGGTTGCATAAACTATGGTACATCCACACATTATTTGCATGCCTACACTATGTACATATATATATATTACATTTTTTCCTGAACAATTTGACAAGTTACACACATCATGGCCCTTTACCTCGAAATACTTCAGTGTGGTTCTAAGATTAGAGATATTACATATATTTCACATTGTAAATATTATTATCTAAACTATGTTCAATATTTCAATATGGAAATTAGGTAATGACTTTCATCACTTTTTTCTCCTCCTCCTATAAAAATACACTCTGGAATCAGATATATCATTTCATTATCATATCTTTTTAGTCTTTTTTAATCTGAACTATTTCCAAAGCACTTGTGTGTCTTTTATGATATTGGTAATTTAAAGACACTTTCACCCCTTATTTTCAGTAAGACATTTGTCATTTAAGGTTTTCATTGACTGATGTTTCCTTATGTTTACATTCAGGTTATGTATTCTCCAGGTGAATGCTACATAAGTGATTGCAGATCCTTCTCAGAATATCACGTCTGCATTAATATAATACATATAGTGGATGCATATAACGTCCAGCTGCCCCTCTCATTGCTGATATGAATTTTCATCACTCAGTCATGGTGTTGTTCAAGTTCTCCATTATACAGTTAGTATATTTTCTCATGTAAGTACAAAGAAATACGGGAAAGGCATATTAAGAGCATGAAAATATCTTGACCTCATCAAAATTGTTCCGTAGAGTTAGCGTTTATTAATGATTTTCACCTAAATCAATTTTTATAATTTTGATGGATACAAAATGATGATGTTCCAACTACACGACCCATTTTACATTTACCAGTTGGCATTCAGCATTCTACTGTAAACAAGAACATCTTCATTTATTCATCCATTCATTTTTATTATCATTCACGGGGTCTCCAATTTTTAAAATAATTTATATTTCATTACTCTACTTAATTATTTTTAGCTCAGACTGTCCAAGATTTGGCACTGGGAATTCATTCGATTTGGTGTCTGTGTCTTTGTGACATGTCCTTACCACTTTTTAAGCGTGGGCTTACTGTCTGGTATAACAAGATGCTCCTTGTTCATCTAGTACCTACCCCTCCTCTGCCCTGTACAGAGAAGTTTTTCATGACAGTCCTGGTTCATTTTAACGGTCTTTAGATCAAGGTATGTTTATTATTAGAGGGACATCTTTGCTTCTAAGCCCTTTCAACGGACAGAGTTGAGGAAACAGAATATACATACATACATAACAGCTATATTTCAATAGAAACTTGCAGAAGAAAATCAGAGAGTGTCTTAAACAGCAAATTAGGTAATCTGGGAGAACAGTGTTACAGACAATAAAAGCAATGGGGATGTCACTAAGGCATAGCCAGACTGTGCTTTCAAGGAAAAATAAGGAGATCGTGGTGAGCGCAGATGGGTAAGGGGGACTAAGGTAAAACATGAGGCCAGGGAGGGCCAGGAGGCCACACTATCTAGATCTTTAAGGAAAACACACTTCTAATTTCTCAACGATTTTCAGAGTTTAGAAACATATCAGTGAATGGTCTCAGTTCCAAAGCCAGCATACTTTAGCCTGATTTAACTTTCAATTACAGATCCAGTGACTCTAACTAAAGTCTGTCTGAGCACTGACCAAAGTATGAAGAATAACCAATTAAGGGACGTGTGGAAGAGTTTGCTAAAATTTTAGCTCCTTCTTAGGAGAGCTCTGTGCCTGTATCGCTGGAGGGATTCTTAATCAGAGGCATTCATAATTATTTTTAAAAAGATAAAGGAACTCAACCACCCTAAGCCTTGTATGGTGGTTTATTGCTGTGAGGTTGCAAACTTGCTCTTCATGCGAACTGCAGCAGATGTGGCCATTGGAGGAATCCAACATCTTTGGCTCCAGGAAAAGTTTCACTGGTGACCTAGCCCGAGTAGTAATTGGATATAAATATGTTGCTCCAAAGGGGATGCCTGAAATACTCTGTACCAAAAGTTTCTAGTATAAATCATCCTAAAATGAGTCTTCTTTCATGTGTTGTTTAAAGAATAGAGAAAACAATCGCTGTTTAGTTAACAGGATTAATTTCTTTAAAATATTATTTCTCAGGATCAAGACTTAAACACATTTTATTTAGAAACATAGACTGCTGGAAGTTGGAGAGACTTTTGGGATAGTCTAGTTTAGCTGTTTCTTGTTGCAAATTGGGCTGAGGGGGGTTAAACGATATTCCCCAAGGTGACATTAATTGACAGGAAAGTTGAAACTAAAACAAAGTTTCCATAGTTCTGTTCTCCTCCGTTTTAAGTGCCAGTTCTAGAAACTACTTGGTCTAAAAGGAGGATCTTACCTCTGAAAATTTTCTTGCCACGTTCATCGACATTGAAGGATGGGTTGTGAGAATAGCTGCCATGAAGAGGGAAGAGCTCAGGCAACATGCTCCATTTTTCCCAGTAGGAATTCACCAAGCAGTATATTCCCGTAAATTTCATAAAGCGAAAACACTAGAAAGGATCAGAATTCATATAGAGGACAGAGACAGTAGCTTGTCTTTTGAAGTGGTATTCTGAGATATTTTAAAGACATATTTGGATCATTTTTTGGCTGAGAAAATTCTTTTTCAATCAACTATTAATGATTGAGACGTAGATTTGTTATTTCATTACACAAAAATGGAATGTTATTATTTTTTAAGTTAATGATTGTCAAGTTTAATACATATAAGAATCACCAGGGTGTTAAAATACAGAGTTCAGGGATTCCACTCCCAAAGACTACTTCAGTAGGCTTGTGATGGAGCCCCAATCTTTGCATTATTACTGGTAACTAAGGTGATTCCAGTGCATTGGTCCCAAGACCACCTTTTGAGAAAAACTGTTTCAAGTCATCTAGACATCTTTAGGAGATTTTCTAACTTTCCCCTGACTGTTGTTAATTCGCATTTGGTTGCCCTTGAGAAATTTTGTGATAGTCCCTCACCATAGATATACCAAGCCTGACTTTCATCAATATATTTTATTCAGTTTTTTCTGTCAGTCAAAACACATTGTAATATAAATGAATATATACTTAAACGGGCCATATTTGTTATCATCTTTGAAATGTGTATCATAAACTGAATATAATCATGTATACACTTGTACTATACGAAGTCCCTCCAAAAAGTTAAACAGAAATTTGACTATCAGGACATCAGCTAAAGAAATTGATGTTATGCAGATTTGGCTTTTGATAGGAGATTCAAAAACAGACACTTATTTCAAAATTACTGCAAATATCTCTTGCTAATTAGTTGTGCTATGTTAGAGTTTCAGTTAAACTGTGCATCAAATTATGTATCCCAGAATGTGCTTTTTTTTTTTCAGAACAGTGTGTCTCTCTAGGAGATTTAACTTAAGAATTTCCTGTGAATTTGCTTTCATAAAATGAAGATTCTGCTTCTGTAGGTTTGGAGTGGGGCATAGAATCTGTTTCTACCATGCTCCCAAGTGCTACCGATACTGCTGGTCTATGAACCACATTTTGAACAACAGTGTTTAGAAGATAGTTTTTCGCCAAGATGTGACAACTCCATATTGTGAATTTATTTATCATATTATTCTAACAGTAATGTTCTGGTAGAGTTTTATTTAATCTACCTGTGGAGCTCATTGACAGTATATGTTGAAGATTTCTTTTGTCAGTTCCTGAAAAGTGAAAAGTGAAATGTTTTTCACCATCTCAGGCAGTTTTTTTTCCTACCCACTTGTATGTGGAATACCCCGTCTGTTTGCATTTTCTGCAAGCTAATTGATCTAAGATAAGAATCACTGGACTCCAGCTTGCGCTGGGCAAAGGTGAACTCGCCAGGCATCTCTACCTTAACCTAATAAATCCTTGGTGAGAAACAAGGCAAGATCAAAATCTTTCCGTCGAACTAAATGGCTCATCAGATGAAGAAATAACAATATCCATGCTTCCCGAATTTTCTGGTCAAAAGGTCAAAAACAGAGGTTTCACATTTTGTGTACTAGAGGAGAATAGTTGGAACAAATTAGAAGGATATTTTGATTCATCCAGTTGAAAAGACAAAAGAGTATAGAGAATACCCTTTCAGGAAGTCCTGAAATGAACTATTATAAACCACGTACATGTTTAAGAAAGTCTCTCGACACATCAAGACGGAGACGTACACGTCCCGCCACCACGATGAAGTCAGAATAGTATGCCCTTTTCCTAATTTAATATTCCATCTTCTTAATTGAACATCTTGCTTCCAGCTTGGTCACTCTGCCTCCTGCTATTTCCTGTGACCTGCTGAGAGAAGTGAGGCTTATTTCCTGTTTGGTTTTTCCCTATCCCCGTGTGAAATGTCTCAGAGAAGATAAACCAAATTCATATCTACCTTCAAGGAGAGAAACATGTTCCTGGAATCTCCATCCTCCATCTGTGGGTTCCTGAAACCTGGAGTTCTGCTCCACAATCTAAAACTCGCAAAAATTAAAGTAATGACCGCTGTGGTCCAGTTAGAGTTCTGCTTCCTTTGTCTGTCCTAAAATCTCTAGTCAGAATTACTGGTTATTTGCGCTGTGTAGGGTGTTTCCAGTTTACTTCCCATTCAGGACTCTCATGAGAAATATATTGATTCTTCTCTAACTGAAGCTGGTAAACATTTAAATGCTTTGTTGTGCACAGTAATATACTTTGGAAGAATGGAGCAAAAAACATGGTTCCTGATCTATAAACAACCGAAGCTTGTAGAACCGTAACAAAGCATTAGAGGTAATACTGATAGAACGGCATTCTCATATTATTAACTGGGAAACAGAAACCAGTCTCTCTCTCCAGCTTCATTTTTCTCCTCAGGAAAATGAGGCCAGTTACACCTGCCTTCTTATTTTTCCTACGATGCTCTGAAGATGATTTTAGACAATGTGTGTAAAATGGATTTATAAACTGAAAAATTAGATATGAATATATTTTAAAATTTGTTGCTTTTATCTTCTACTTATGAGTGAGATCATATGGTATTTGACTTTCTGCCTCTGACTTATTTCACTTAGCGTAATACCCTCAAGGTCCATCCATATTGTCACAAACAGCCAGATTTCATCATTTCTTATGGCTGAGTAGTATTCCATTGTGTATATATACCACATCTTCTTTATCCATTTGTCCCTTGATGGGCACCTAGGTTGCTTCCAAGTCTTGGCTATTGTGAATAAGGCTGCGATGAACATAGAGGTGCATGCATCTTTACATATTTGTGTTTTCAACTTCTTTGAATAAATACTCAGCGGTGCAATAGCTGGATCATATGGTAGATCTATTCTTAATTTTCTGAGGATACTCCATACTGCTTTCCATAGTGGCTGTACCAGGTTGCATTCCCACCAGCAGCGTACAAAGGTTCCCTTCTCTCCACATCCTCTCCAACACTTGTTTCCTGTTTTGTTAATTATAGCCATTCTTACCGGAGTGAGGTGATACCTCATTGCAGTTTTGATTTGCATTTCCCTGATAGCTAATGATGTTGAGCATCTTTTCATATGCCTGTTGGCCATCCATATATCTTCTTTGGAGAAATGTCTGTTCAGATCTTTTGACCATTTTTTAATTGGGTTGTTGGTTTTTTTGTTGTTGAGCTGTACGAGTTCATTGTACATTTTGGGTATTAACCCCTTATCTGATATATGGTTTGCAAATATCTTCTCCCAATGATTAGGTTGTCTTTTCGTTTTGTTGATGGTTTCCTTTTGTACAATGATGTTCATGGCAGCTTTAATCACGGTAACCAATAACTGGAAAAAACCTGAATGTCAATCAACAGAAGAATGAGTAAATAAATTACGGTGCAGTCAAAAAACAAATAAATAAGTTTGTTGCAAGAACAACATAGTATAAAGTTGAAAGAATGGGTCCAGAAAGTAGTTCTTGTGCTTCCTAGTTCTCTGCCTTTAATCTGTCATGATATCTCAACCTATCCCACACATGAAAACAAAACAAAAACATGAAACAAGAGCTGGTTCTGTAGAAACATAGAGCAAGTGACTTATAAGGAAATACAGAAGAAGAAGAGATAAAATTGGTAATAGTCAAAAAGTGGAAGAGAAAAATGTTGTTTCAAACTATTTAAAAGTATGTCATAGTTCCTTAACTTGTCATACCTATGAATTTGTCAAAACTCTCGTGTAGAGAATGGTCCCGAGGGAGAAGAAAAAAGAAGGAACGTCTCCACTGCAGTTTCCTAAAGGGCGCACTAGGCATGAACGCTACTTGAAATATTACAGTAAGTGCCGTTTATGCCAAGATGTTGTCCTTGACTTTGGGAAATTTTCACATTTCATATCAAGTAATTGACTCGTATTAAATAAAATCATTTTTCATGTCCTTAAATTTATTACCTCATTCTCAAAATACAGTATTCGGTGCTGCAATTTGCTAGTAATTTTTAGATAAAACAACACTTTTAATAGCTATTTTTATTTTCATAGAGTTATGTTATATCCTTATGGAAAAGTTTATAATTCTTTTCTCTTTTCAATTTTTTTCTTCAATGCTCTAGTGCACATATAAGATAAAACAGCAGGAATGTTATGAATGTAGTTCTAGAGAGATCATTAAGTTTACTGAGACTGAAACTTTCAGTATCCTATAAAATATGCTATAATTTCTTAGAAACACAGCAAACCCTTGTTTCTTAAATTGTAGTCAATTAATCTTTGTTAGAAATATTTAAGATGCTTTTTAAAATAGACTCTTGTTCCCACCTTTTGCTCCACCTTGTCCTCAGTGTATCAGATCCCTTTGAATAGCATACTTGAATCCTTTTAATACACATTACAGAGAGTCTTTAAACACCTGAGCTGGAGAAAACCGATTCCTGCCCAGCTTCCCCCAAAATAATCCTTCACAAGAAAGATTGCTCTGTAGAAAACAAAGCAAAGTTTAAAATATAGTGAGAGATCATTACACAATGAAATTCAGAGTGTGCAAAAGTGAAAAGGGCAAGTCCAGTATTTCTGATTTCTTTCTCCTCCAGTCTACTTCTGACTCATGAGTCAGATGCCATGCTTTTCTTTACAATCCCTTAGAATTCTTACGACAGAATGCATTACATTTTTGGAACGTGGTAGATTGAATTGCCAAACTGGGGAAATTGGCTGGTTTTCACAGAATTGACTAGTGTAGGCCACAACTGAGAAACACAAACTATCAGTATCCTGTATTCTGAGTTCGGAGAACAGCAAGCTGTGAGACCAGAGCCTAGTGAAAGGCACAATTTCAGCAAAACTGTCATTGCAGTCATCTCCCACTTGCCTTCCCCTATCTAGGAGAACTACAGTTGAGATACAGGGACAAAGGGACAAAGGGACAAAGGTATTTCAAGGGAGGACAGATCGTGAAAATGAGTTATCCTCAAGGAAGGGATATTGACTGCTTCTCATTACCATCCTGACAGGTAGTAGTCATTGGAGAATTGCTGGTAATATCTGTGGGTATCTGTAAGGCAGGCTTAATTATTTGCTTCCCAAGTAGGATATTGGCTTGGCCATTGGCCTTAATGACTTGTACACATGATACTGAATTTGTGTGGGATCAGGGTGAGCAGTAGAAGGATTGAGGAGAAATGCTATGGCCAGGCTAGGATTAGGTAAGGAAAATCCTTAAAGGTATGTTTCCCAAGAGGTGTAAAAAATGGATTACCTTTGCCAATAAGACAGGCCCATAACCTCCAGAGTTTTGGAGGACAGAGTACAGGTCTACTTGGCAGTTACACATTTGCTGGGACTGCCAGAGTGTGACTCAGAGCTTCAGACATATTAGGAATATGCCACTAGACCTCTCTTTTAGCTGTTACATTGAATAAGTTGACTCTTCTAAGTGTCCACTGATGTACTGATGTTTAATACCTTCTTCTTCTTAGCCTTTCAGAATTTAACAAGCAAAACCAATTGAAAATTTAAAGATTTCTGCTGATATATTATTAAAGGAGTCCACGACCCAGGTGGAATAGAACAGGTGGGAAAGATGTTGAAAAGTCACAGAGATGGCAATCAACCAATCAATTCTTAATGTTTATGTTTCAAAGAGCTAAGTGAAATTAATCAAACTATTCACGCTATCCTGATTTTCACTAACTATCCCTTATTCATCACTTTTACTTTTTCAAAAGAGGAAATACTACAGTCCTCTGTAAATGATTTGGGTATGCAATATATCTTCTCTAAGCATTATTTCTCTCCTTTTATTTATTTAATTTTTTACCCATATAAACTGTGGAGGGTGAGGAGGAGAAGTGTGACATTCCCTTTGTTTTCAAGGTCCTTACAATATTGCTAACATTTAAGAGAAATTACAAACACAGAGGTGTGCCTATCATCAATGAATTGCCTGTCAGTTTCAAATCCACCCTTCTTTCCCCACCCTGTGATACTGCATCTGGACCCTGTAAACATTTCTCCTCTGCCACATGGTGCAAGTCAATAGAAGTGCTAGAGATAAGAGGTAGGTCAGAGGGGTTCCTCTTCCCAGTGCAGTTTTCTGTTTCTTGCAGCGCACAGTGGCCAGTGCCATCAGAACACCCAGAGGCGCTCACTCCTTGGGGAGTTTCAGAGCCCCCCCACAGGGGGCTTCCTGCCAGTGTCAGTGGCGTTCTCATAGGCAGCTTCCTAGCAAATGCCATTGGAACCCAAAGGGCAGCTTCTGAGAGTGTTTGGGCAACTTCCTGTGAATCTCTTCAGCACCCCAGCAAGCAGCTTCTTAGTGATTTTAGTCGGCACCCCAACCAGCAGTTTCCTGCTTACTAGCCCCTGTCTTGGCAAAGGTAGTAATGTTCCCCACTCTGCAGGGTGCCCGTGCCAGCACCCTGCCCACTGTCATCTGAGCCTTAGCGGGGGCTGACAGGGCTCTTCCAAATTTGTTCCAGGCTTAGGGACTCTGCTTCAACCCTCGATATAATGGCTGCCGTATATCTGCTATCCATGTGTTCTTTAGAATTATCCTTTACTCCTTAGTTGTTAATCCCATTATTAGTTAATAATTCTTTATACTAAATTCTCCTGTTTATTTCTCTCATTCTTAATATGCTAATAATACTGTTTCCCTCATAGAAAATATAATACTTAATGCCTGGCATGGAATACTTTGTGAGTAGAGGACTAAGACATTTCTGACTGATCTTCCTCAGTGTCTTAGTCCATTAGGGCTAAGGTTGTAACAAAATACCACAGACGGGGTAGCTGATGAACAGCAGAAACTTATTGCTCACAGTTCTGGAGGCTGGAAAGCCAGGATCAGTCGCTGTGTGGTTGGGTTAGGGCCCTCTCTGGGTCACAGGCTTTTCATTGTATCCTCACATGGTGGAAGGCTCTACAGAGCTCCATGGGATTTTTTTTATAAGGCTCAAATGCCATTCATTCAGGGTTCCACCCTCACAACTTAAGCATCTCCCAAAGGCCCCAGCTACTAGCACCATCACCTTTGAGGATTTCCACACATGAATTTGGGAGGACACAAGTATTCAGACCATAGCACTGAGGTTGAAATACATAGAAAAAAACCCAGCTTGATTGATCATATGTGAAAATGTGGATGAATTTAAATGTAAAGAAATATTCATTGTATTCCCAAATTTTCATATAAACTTATATTCAAAAGCCTATATTGACTCCATATTCTATTATTAAACATAATACACCCTTGCAGACCCCATTACAAAAGGTCCATATTACTATTATATTATCTTTGGCAAGACGGTATTTGCGTCAACCGTCATAATGTCGAAAGTTCTAAATATTTGTCCTAATACCACAATTCTACAAAGTTCAAAAATATGTTCTAACTAGGCATGGTAATCATCTTCTAAAACAATTTGACTTCTAAAAACAATTTGTAAGAAGCAATTATGAGCATTACACCCCAGGAGTATTATATCAGCCAAAATCACTTATTTTTCACTTAAGCTATTTATTTAATTTATTTTATAGAGTATATCTATAAATTAATTGTACTTATTACCCTAATTTTGAATTGTGTCTATACTATCCATCAATAATAAATCAATAAGCATCAATGAGCCTCTATGGCATACTAGGCATCATATGTTTACCACATGCTAGACAAAAGGAAGAAAAGAGTACATTTCCTTTTAAAATTTCATAATTTACAGATGTTTCATCTTTAAGATTCTTCAATTGATTGGAGTAAACTGAATGCTTTCATATCCCATATTATACATGAATTATAATTTTTTATCTGTTTAGCAAATCTTTTGTTGATTACTTTTTATCTAATTAGAATACTTTGCCAAACAGAATAAAAATTACAATTTTCATATGCCTTAACATGAGTAGTCTGTTGGTGAATTTTTAAAAAACCTAAACAACTAAATATTAAAAATGAAATTAAAAATTATAGCAAAAATATAGTGGATTAGCCATCTTAATTTAATTATTTCTCAGAAAAGATATAAATGAAAATTAAATTATATGAAAAAAATAGCTGAAAATGCTTCTGGTGATTAATATCAATCTAAAAATTTTTCTTTTTCTTCCATATCATTTCCAGGGCAGTCAGCTATTTCCAATATAGGTCATTATTCTGAGGTAAGTAAATATTCATTATAGTCACCTTTTCTGTTTCATTTCTATTTCAAAATTCTCATTGGTACTCTACTTTTCTGTCATTGCAAGGATTAGGTGACTGATTATGAAAATTACAAAAACCTTGCTGTAAGGTATAATGTGAAAATTTTTGAGATCTGCAGTGTGTCTTAAACATAGAAAAATCCCATGTAAATGAAAATTATTACGATGATAAAATACTTGGCTTCACATCAAGCTCACATCCTAATGGATATGAGAATTTAATGGGGATGGCGGAGCATATGCATTTTCATCTGGCACTAAAGGACAAATTGCAAAAAAGTTACAGCTGATTGAAATTGCTTGGCAGAAACATTCGCTTGTATGGTCCAAAAATATAATGTCTAATGTTATGCTGGCTAGATTTCGGAAACAAATGTACTTAATTGGCACTTATGTGGAATATTTCAGATATTGCTGCAGATAATCCTTTACGAATGATAATCTGTTTAGAATAAAGTGCAGACAAATGTCTTGCCTAGCAGAGCCCTGCTCTTCATTTCTGTATGTTATGCCAACTTGAAGACATGTTGTTACTGGCATGCCTGCGAAAGCAATTGAAGAGACTAGAAGCACTTATAAAAATTACCTGGAAGGAAAGATTTTATTGTAGTTTTATAATTGGGCACTTAAAATGCTCATTATGAGAAAGGAAATAAAGGCAACGCTAATCGATAGTGCTATTTTTCTATGTGCTAAGTGACGGGGATGGAGCAAGTTTATTTAGTAATTTCTTAAATGAATTGCTAACTTTTAAAAAAATAGAAATTCTTTTGCTAAAATAATGGATGACGTGATTTTCAGGAGTCCATTAGCCTTTTCTATACAGATAGTATTTGCACAGTATGTATTTCAGGGTGCCATTTGCCCCCACACCCCTGCCACAGGAAGGCAAAACATTTTTCTGCCATTATGCTTAATGTGACCCACACAGGCTTGTTAGAAATCCTAGTATGCAAATATTATTCCGTTTTAACACACGTTATTAGCCTCAAATAAACCCTCTTGAAGTTAGTTAGTGTTCTGGATAATAAAGCTCTCAGTTTGCCAACTATAGATAGTACTTTTTAAATGTAGATGTTAGAATCTCCACATCTTTTCAGTATGGAGATTTGTAAGTGACGGTAAGCTGCTAGTTACTGAAGGCATTCTGTGCTCACATATTGAACTCTACACATCATTCATGTACTGCTTCTTTAATATTTACAAAAATCTTGGGAAGTAGGATATATTCTCAAGTTATATCTGAGGAAACTGAGGCTCAGAGCTGTGTTATAACTTGTCTTTTTTTAATAAGCTCTTATATTAGGATGATAAAATTTTTAGGTTCAAAGCTTGCTGTAAGAAGACCATAACAACTTAGTGCTGTAGTCAAGATCTGCCTTAAAGAAATTTTGATATTTAAAAAAAGAAAACCAGGCATTGAAAGCAAGGTTATTAATGAACAGCAAGCAAGGGATTTCTGCCTGAAGACGTGTGATTACATAGAAAAGTTTGAGATTAATGGGCCCAAATTAAAAACCAAATAGTGCTATGGAATAATGTGTATATATTACTTTATCTTTCTGAATGTCAGGCTCACATCTCCAAAGTGTAGAAGATAACACTTGACATATAGATCATTCTGTGATTTAAATGATAAAGGATACACAAAGCATAATACCCACCAGAAGTCTATGCTACAATACTATCATCTTTTAAAAATTTCAGTCCTCCTCCTTTTCTTGTTCCTGTGAGGAAGTTGGTTATAAGTAAGCTAATAGCACAGGTATGAGAAGTTTAAGTTTTATCCAACTTAAAACTGTACTTGCAAAACTAGGGTAGGGCCATGATAAATTGTTGGAACGAAACAAAATACGCTAGTAGCCAATAATAGAGTGAAGGATTTTAACAAATATCTCTCAGGAAATGTGAGGACAAAAAGGCAGATAATCTGTAAGGATATACGGTTAGGAGACCGTTCTCCATGGATCTCTTACATTTCTAAATATCTTGTGAGCAAAGGCACTGACTCTTGTCTGAACTATCTTTTCAAGGATATTGGTATAGCAAACAGCTTTGAAAATATAGTGCTTCGCTCCAGAGAAAAAGGCAAGTTTGTTTCCAGCTTTGGAAAATAGTGATAGCGTTTCCTGCTGAAACCATTGTCTGACAATCATATTGTTCAGTATCAAAGATTTGGATTCCATAGGCTCACAGGTCCTCTTTTGTAACACTACTTCGTGTGTGGCCAGGTGTTTCCTGGCCTTCCTTCTGTTGGCTTTTGGGAATTGGGGCTTAGACAACAGTCTTAGTTTGTTCAGGCTGCTGTAAAAAATACCATAGATGGGATGGCTTATAAACATGGGAAATTCATTTCTTACAGTTCTGAAGACTAGGAAGTGCAAGATCAAGACACCAGCAGATTTAGTGGCTAGTCAGAACCTTCTTTGTGATTCACAGATAGTCTTCTTGTCACTGTGTCCTTACATGGTAGAGTGGGGTAGGCTTTCTTGGGTCTCTTTTATAAGGGCACTAACCCAATTCATAGGGACTCCATCCTCAAGAATTAATCATTTCCCAAACGTCCCACATTCAAATATCCTCACACTGGGGATGAGGTTTCATCATATGAAGTTTGAGGGGACACAAACATTCAGTCTATAGCATGAAATGATGCCAAAATAATGGTACCACAGCTACTGCCATTGCTGAGAGTAATAAACTCTCCATTGACCTAGAAGTCCTGCATCCTTTTTTGCTTGAGGAAGATTAGCCCTGAGCTAACACCTGTGCCAATCTTCCTCTACTTTATATGTGGGTCACCGCCACATCATGACTGACGAGTGGTGTAGGGCCATGCTAGGGATCCGAACCCATGAACCCTGGCTGCTGAAGTGGAGTGTACCGAAATTAACCACTACACCACAGGGCCAGCCCTGGAGTCCTGATTCTTTTGTCATCATCAATGATAATGCAGTAGGCTAATCTGTTAGGCTGCATGTTGGTTAAAATCTCATACCCTTCACAATTTTTTACTGGTTGTTTTTGAGGAAGTTTTGCCCTGAGCTAACTACTGCCAATCCTCCTCTTTTTGCTGAGGAAGACTGGCCCTGAGCTAACACCCATGCCCACCTTCCTCTACTTTATATGTGGGATGGCTGCCACAACATGGCTTTTGCCAAGTGGTGCCATGTCTGTACCTGGGATCCCAATGGACAAACCCTAGGCCATGGAAAAGCAGAATGTGCGAACTTAACCACTGTGCCACCGGGCCAGCCCCGTTTACTCTTTTGATAATGAGGAGAAGATAATGAAAGAAACAGGGCTTTCCAAAAATGAGGAATGAGGGCCTCACAGCTGCTTAACAGAATATGTGGGAAGCCCACGGGATTCAGCTGTGGGCATGTCGACCAAATTGTATGGTCAGCTAGGCAATAAATCATCTCCATTTTAGTGCCTGTTTCTGGATTCCAGGAAATAAGTTCAATGATTGTTACCCAAACAGTGCAATGGTTGTTCCTAACTCTCTTCCTTGTGGGAAGGCTTCCTAGCCAATCTGTTCATCAGCCTCCAGCATGTCCCTGTATAATAACTAAAACAGCACTAAGATGCATCTCAGATGGGCAGAAGATTATGATTCCTTTCAGACACCAGTTACAGAAGCATGCATTTACATTGAGCAGGTAAGGAGAGAAGCTCACAACCATTGTGAATATGCACCAGGTAGATTGTTAGAACTTTGACTGGTCCACTTAGCAGATAAGAGGCGAGGACATGCAATGCTTATTAAGGAACTATAGCAACAACTGCATTGTCTTATGGCCCTATTCATGCTGCACTTATCATGCCAACCTTGGATCAATTTGGAGATGTCAATGAAAGGTCTCATCCTAGTTGGAATAAGGGAGCTTAGGCCCTCTGAAGGAGTTTTCCTTGAGACAGATAAACTCACCCAGGAGAAAAATAGGAGAAGGATTGACTAGAATCCATGCTTTTACTGTCCGAATTGGGGGTGACCCAGTGGAGAATAAGAAAGTAATACAAAGAAACCTAAATAAATTGTTGTAGTCAACTCACCACTTTGGAAAATTCCATTGCCCCTTATGTTGAAAATGGGTGAAAGCTTAGAGATATGATATGACTAGGCGACCCAGAGCTTTGGGTTCACAAAAAATATCAGAAGTTCATTTAGTTGAGCTCTAAGCAATTGCCACAATACTAGAAACCAAAAATAAAAGCATCTTGTTTACTGGAATGGAGCCAATCTCTCCTCTGTCCCCTAATCTCTCTATCCTTCCCAATAACCGTAACTGCTTTAAGCAGAAGGAAGGAAGGAAGGAAGGAGGGAGGGAGGCAGGCAAGAAGGAAGGAAAGAGGGAGGGAGGGAGGGAAGGAAGGCAGGAGGGAAAGAAGGAAGGAGGGAAGGAAGGAAGGAAAGAAGAAAAAGAGAAAGAAAGAAAGAGAAAGAAAAGAGGGAGAGAGAGGGAGAAAGGGAGAGGGAAAGAGAGAGAAAGAGAAAGAAAGAAAGAGAGGTGGGACAGAGGTTTCACTGTCCTCAAGAGGAACCAAAAGCCATATGAACCCATCTGAGCATGTTGGGAAACTGCAGAAGGGGGAGGAGACTCAAGCTTTTATGAGTTTCTTGGATGCAAGTGTCCAAGTCATCAACTCACTGAGTCTTGTACAGGAAGTGGGAGCCAAGATTTAACTGATGAAGTGTGAATGAGGTTCACAATGGGAAGGGAAATTAACATGACCTTGTGGATGGTAGCCTTTGGGCCAATTCAATTTATAGTTTTAGCCTTCTACTGTTGAATGTATAATGGTATTGACATTTTACTTGCTTGCTCTCTGAAAGTATTAAAATATAGAAAGGATTCTCCTGATCAGGAGAAGTCATGTATAAAAGTGCTAATGGGACATATAAATAGCTCCACAATTTGTCTCCCAATTCACTTTCAGGCAGTCCAACAAAAACGTTATAGGATCCCAGGAGGGGAAAGGAAAATCACAGCCTTGAATTAGAACTTAAACTCTACAAAAGTAGTAAAATAATGTGATATCTCAATATGAAAGCCCTGAATGGCCCGTGAAAGAGCCAAATGGAGGGGAGGTTTACAGAGGATTATCATCAACTAATTTCAGTGTTGATCTGTTAGTCCTGGTTGTTCCAGATATTAAGGCTATAACTGAATCCATGTACGAACTGATCCCCCTTGATATGCTCTTTTGGACATTTCAAAATCCTTCTTTTCTACCCAAGTGGCACCATCATCAATTTATATTCATATGGCAAGGCCCCAGTAGTCATCTTCAGTACTCTCCCAGGAGAACTTAATATCCCCCGCCAATTCCCTCCAGTAGCTAGGTCAGTAGCAAGCACCTCTACCCTCAGATGTCCAAAGCTTTCACTAAATAAATGATAACCTATTGGGTAGCAAGTCAGAATCATCCATATCAACAGCCTTGAATGCACTGTCTCACCTCCACCAGCATAGAGAGCTGCAAATAGCTGACAAAACTCAGGGACTGCTCACGAAGCAACATTCATTAGGGCTACATAGGAAGATCACCTTGTCAATCCTTTGGCAGTGAGGAGAAAATAAATTGCTGCCTCTTCAGTCCCCACCACCTAAAAAGGCTTTATTGAATACCTGAGACCAGATGTGCCTCACTTGCACATTCTACCTGGTGCTGTATATCAGTAAACCCGCAAACCAGCATCAGTTGAATGGGACCCAAACCAAGAGGCTGTGCTTTAATCTGCTCAGCAAGCTGTGACACACTCTATTTTGGGCACCCCACAACCCCAATACATATTCCATACAAGTAAAAGGCAAAAATATTCAAAATTTAACTATAGTTTTAGAGATGAATACATAGTTGGTAAAACTATAAGGAAAAGTATGAACATAATTTATGAAAGTAACTTTCATTGTAGTAAATATATTTTCTACCCTTTATTTTGTTGAATGATTTCTATATTGATCAGCTGATTTAAGTACTGAAGTGAAAATTAAGGCTAACAGGGAGTGGCAAGGGGCTTGGTGGGACCTGCCACGTCTAGGTTCTTTGATTATATGCCGTTTTCAATCTGCCTACCTTCTAACCTGATGGGGAAATGTTTTGGAGTCTGGAAAACCTGAGAATAAGCAAATTTCCGGTATGGACCAAACTTCTGCTGCCGTCAATTTGCTTGACTCCAGGCAGATGTGTAATGTGTGTTTCCCAGTTATAGTTGAGACAATATTGCTTATCACCGTGCAAATATTAAACTTTGAAGGAAATAATATATGCATTAAGACCAAAACTTAGTGTTGATATTCTTAACTCTATTTTTGGTCATGGATCCCCCAATGAGTACTTTAAAAGTGCTGGCTGGCAGAAAGAAAAAAATCCTTGGTGTTTTCTGACCTACTTCCTACATGAGATAAATAACTGAAAATCAGCGGGAGAGACACCTGCTGAGTGACTAACAAGTGGAGGGGACTTGAAAAGGAACTCCGAAAATGAAGTTAGAAGACTTATTTTAAACATGTAATTGGGATATTACATAATCTTTAAGGCTGTTCTCATATAGCCTTCCATGCTCATTATCTTCAATATAATATCTTCCAAAATGAAACAGAGGCAATAGAATTCAGAAAAACGTCAGCTGAGAAGTAGGAAAGAACTTGGCCCATCACAAAGTGCTTGAGGAGAGACGAAATAAATGGACTAGGCTAGAGATTAGATTATTTTCCAATTTCTTAAACTATTCACATTTTACAAAAGAAATTTGTTTTTCTTTATGTGTATGTAAATTGAGAAAAAATTAGACATGCTCAAAATCGTCATCAAAATAGCCATTCTTTAAATGAATCCTTCTTCAAAAAATGTCCTTAAGAAATAGAAGAAATCATTATAAATTTGCTGAATTAGGAAATTAAATTTGCATAATACCATCAATTTCTCCAAACCAAGCACAATTCCTTTCTTTTTAACGTCAGGATTTTGCAAATTTTTAAAACTCTACCAAAATCTTAACATCCTGTGTACATAAACCTGCTATCTCCTTTGTTCTTTGAGGAACAAAAGGGGAAGTTATGGGAAGGGAATATATTGCCATCGAAAGTAGTCACTGCTCTCAGCTGAAGTGGGCAGAAATATTGAGCCAAGAGACAACACAGAATCACACAGCCCAGTGTTTTTCAAACATTACCATGAATATAACTCATCTGGGAACCTTAAATAAATGGAGATTCTGATGTAGTTGGTCTGAGGGAGGTTTGATATTTTGCATTTCTAATAGCTGCCAAGTAGTGCCACTGCTGTTGGTCCCCACACTGCACACCTCTATCATTTTATAGGAGACAAAAAACAGGTGAAAAAAATTGAGTGACTTTCTCAAAATGAAGGTACACCAGGCAAGAGAACACTTCAGGGCGACTGTCGTTCACTCCATTGTCCCTCTCCAGAGGAGGAATTACTTCATAGCCAGGCTGGGAAAGCCCTTAGACATAAAACTTAAGGGTCTCCAAGGAATAATTCTCATCCCAAACTCAGATGCATTTTAAATTTCACAGCAGTGGTTTTTTTAAAGCTGTGTCTGCTGCAGGGATGTGCCGTTACCCAAAAGCCACAACTATTTTAGCTTCAGCACTGGTGTCTCATGTCTGTCAGTGGTTGATTTATTAAAAGTTACATGGTTTAAAAGAAGAGGGACAGAGGTGTAAAGAAATAAGGGACTGGGGCTGGCCCAGTGGCATAGTGGTTAAGTTTGCGTGCTCCGCTTCAGCAGCCTGGGGTTCACAGGTTCGGATCCCGGGTGCCGACCTAGCACACTCGTCACGCTATGCTGTGGCTGCATCCCACGTAAAATAGAGGAAGCTTGGCACAGATGTTAGCTCAGGGCCAATCTTCCTCACGAAAGAAAGGAAGGAAGGAAGGAAGGAAGGAAGGAGGGAGGGAGGCAGGGAGGGAAGGAAGGAAGGAAGGAAGAAAGAATGGACTAAAAATGTAGAAAAGATTAGTTTAGCAGTTTGCCATTTTCTAAAATGGGCTATGTATCTAATTATTAGTTGACACTTAAACCATGTCATCCTCATGCTTCCCTAAGTGTTGGTTATCTTTCCAAGTATCAAAGACATGAATTTTGTTAGGCTGAGATTTGATTTCTGGAAACTCGGTATTCCCAATTACTTTATAAAAATTATTTTCTTCAAGAATTCAAATACTGGAATAATGAAAGCTATTTGAAAAAGGTTTGTACTTCCATTCATGAATTTTTCCTGTTTACATCATAGAAAGTTCAAATTACTTTTCATTACTGATATTTGCTGTATATAAGTGATCTCTGATTTTCAAGTGCATGCTTTCCATCTTGAAGGACAGGAATTCAATTTGTCCTTTTTGCTTGTTTATTTTTCTGATGGCACTTCGGATACTGCTATAGACATTGCGAGTGCTCAATAAATGGGTATGGACATCCTGAGAGTTAAGTCCAAACTTTATGACTGGTCTGTTATAAATCTGAAATTTCACTGCTTGGTTTTCACATGGTTCTAATGCTTAAGGGAGCATGAAAAGAAACAGCTGCATCTCTATTATGACACAACCAGTTGCCGAAATGACTGGACAGGTGGTTGATGGACCCAGTGGCAATTCTGGAACAAGTGTTAAGGCTTAAATTATGTGAGGTCACTTTTCCAAGCTTGATGTTCCCCATTTGGTACAAGCATCTGAGAATGTTATTTTGTCATAAAGTGTATCATGTGCTGAAGTCATTCTCTATAGATGGAGTTGATGTTAATGTATTTTTAGTTGAACAAATAACTCAGTTTGTATGCTCCATCCATTTTTCATTTTTCTTGTTGTCCATTATCTCTTACCTCCAAATTTTCATGCTCTGAAAGCAAATTTTTATCTCATTCAACTTTATATACATGCCACATATGTATCCTGTCTATATTATACATAATATATATACATTATATGTTATATATACTGTATATACTGTCTCTCTTTCTCTCTTTTGTGCTCTCTCTGCATATATATATGTATATACTGTAAATAAGACGCTATAAATAACTTTGACAAAATTTCTTTTCAGCCCTAGTTTATGTCTATTTTATTGCATATGTTTATTTCTTGTCATTCATTAAAAAGTTGAAAATGTGCAATCATAGTAAATTCCATCCAAACAGGACCATATAGTCAAAATTATTTTTGAAGTTTTATAATAGTCTTTTTGGGATAAAGTAGATAAAATATTATTCTTATAATAAAATAATATATTTTTATGATGCAAAATTTTAAAAATACTGAAAAAATTACATGAGGGAAAACAAAGCCTGTATTTCCATTGTTCATTGATAGGTTTTGTTAGAATTTTGCTTCTTTTCTTCCAGCATCTCCCATCCCGCATGTACAAACATAAATATTAAAAATGCACTTGTGAGGGGGCTGGCCCCGTGGCCGAGTGAGTGGTTGGGTTCGCACGCTCCGCTGCAGGCGGCCCAGTGTTTCATTGGTTCGAATCCTGGGCGCGGACATGGCACTACTCGTCAAGCCACGCTGAGGTAACGTCCCACATGCCACAACTGGAAGGACTCACAACGAAGAATGTACAATTATGTACCGGGGGGCTTTGGGGAGAAAAAGGAAAAAATAAAATCTAAATTGCTATTTAAAAAAAAAAACGCACATGTGGTTTGAGATTCACTTCCTACATTTATTCTTGAGTCATGATATTCTTTTACCATTATAGCGTGTCATGGGAATTAATGGTGATTGTCTGCATGATATTTTCTCATATAAATGCAGTCTAAGTTATATAAGTATTATCTGTGTTTGAACATTTCAATTATTCACATGCAATTACTGCTTAGCCTTCATGTTAGATATTTTAGATATTTAGAACTTGGAATTTTGTTGGCATAATAAATACTGATAAGTTTATTTCCAGGACAGTCAAGTTATTTCATGCTCACACCTAATATTTAATCAGAGTCCCTCTTTCAGCTCACCATAATAACATTGAGTGTTTGCTCTTTTTTCATTTTTTACTATTTCTGTGTTTGATAATTCTTCTTTAGTTGTCATATTTCTTTACTGACTTATTGAGCTTATTAATTATTTTCCTGCCCTTACTACTTCCTAATATTTGACTTGTCTGTCAAGATTAATGTGGAAAACATTACACTTTTATTAATTTTCTGGATTGTTAAAATATCTTCAGTAATTCATGACATACCTTTGCCCACAGTTTGGTATTCTCATTGCATATACATATATTTTTAACTTGATGTATAGCAGTTTTAAACGCTTATTTGCTAAAATCTAGTGAACTTCGTAGTTTTCATTTCTTTGGTTGTTTGTGTGGTTGGAAGACATTCCTCAGACCAGATCAGGAAAATATTGACTACTAGTTATTTCTGGTTTGCCCCATACATTTAGTGATTTACTTTAGAGGAGATGAGGCTCTATCATATTTTTTCTTGAATAGCCATAATTATCTCATTTATTGAATTATCCATGAATTATGCATTATTCAAATGTACTTTATTTCTTTAAAAATATATTTATGTACTTTTCCAATTACAATGGGATATCTCTACATAGTAAACAAATATAAAAAATCAGATGCAAAGGCTCTTTTGAGACATTCCATAGAAACGGATGAACTAATGTTATCCACCAATCTTTGGGAGAAGGATACAAACAGAGGAATTTAACGCCACATTCAACTCCGCTCGCTTCTGCAGGGCATCGTCAAAATCTGAGAGCAGGGAAATGGAGCCCAAGAAAAAAAGGAGAGGACTTGGAGAGGAAGAAGCAGAGATCAAAGATCGGTGTTGCCAAGGGACTTTGAGAGAGTAGGTAACGGAATGAGGACACAGAAAAGGAGTTCCAAAAATATGCATGCAGCTTCCCTGGGTTCCTGGCAAGTCCTAAGCCCCGTGAGCTCAGCGTGTGAGCCGGGAGGCCCAGCAGAACACCACCACCCAGTTTTCTCCGCAGAGCCTTCGGAGGCTACACAGTGCGACAAGATGTTAGAGCTCAGCCCCACGACAGGGGCAAGTTTGTAATAAACAGTCAAGTCTTTCGAATCCTTTAGTAATATTCAATGGTTTCTCCGTCAGTTCAGGGTGCACTTCCATAGTGAGAGTCCCATAATATAAAAAAAGATACGTTTTGTCTCCACCCAGATGATGACGAGGAACAGTGACAGAGAAACTGCAAGAAAATTTCCACCCGTTAGTCAAAGAGTGAGAAACCCATAGTGATGAGGAAATTGTGTTGTGAAACAATTATGAAGTATAATCGTGGAGGATACTCTTGATTGCAACATGAATCTGTATCTGGATGGAAATTTCTTGTTCATGAACTTTTATTTCTACACATAAAATGGCCGTTAGGGATTACGCCCCTCTGGGGCTATACAGATGTACAGATTTCACAGCCCACTTTATTCTGGGGCAAGTTGAGAGCCTCGAGTGTTACTTTAGAAATTCTTTTTTTCTGGTTCCAAGGCTCCTCCTTTCTTTGGGCAAAAGAAAAAAAGCAATAAAGGAGAATAGACTATTGTGGATTGAAGTCAGAGAGGTAAAGACCTGAAAAGAGCATTATTCCTACTCTTGAAACAAAGAGAGAAAAAAAAACCTAGAAAAATTTCAAATTAAGGACTTTTCTTGAACCCACTGGACAACTGCAGTCATGGGGCAAAGAAAGTGAATATTGAAGGGAGGCAGATGTGTATGGGGAGAAACAGAATTGCAACGGTTGCTTCCCCGGGCCGGACATTGTAGAACACCACACAACACCTTAGGAGACTCCACTAGGCGTGTTTTACAAACTGCTAAGGGCTAACATGAAAGTAGGAAACCTCTACAGGGCATGGATATGGAGGGATTTGTACCTTTTTCCAGGCTTTTCCATCTAGGAGCCCCACCAAGTCCTCACAGTGGAGATTGAGAATAATCCTGAGAAATATTCCCCATGACACTGGTGAGGGAAGGGAGCAGCATCTATTGACCACATTCCATCCCGAACAGCCCCTCCATACCTTATATGGAACCGAAATGGAAATCTCCAGGGGAAAAAGCCAGTAAAAATGGTTTCCTGAGGGCATAAGTAATGCCCTACTGCAGCTGGGAGGGAGGACTGTCAAAACAACCTGAACTCCACCCAAACCTGTGCACATATCCTCCCTAAGGAATAAAATCCTCCATGTATGTCATCAAGGGCAATGGACTTAGAGTCTAAGGACACTGTTGGAACCCACTGCAGCTGTGAGAAGGGAACAGGAAAAAATAGCTCTAACCTGTGGAAGGGTAGGAATACATGCTGGTTCCAGAACTGCATCTGCAGGGCAACTGACATGGCAGGCTGAACAGTGGCCTCAAAAAATCGTCTACATCCTAATCCCAGAACCTGTGATACGTTACCCTACATGGTATAAGGGATTTGGATGGATGACGTGATTAAGTTCAGAATCTCATAATGGGGAGATTATCCTGGACTCCTGGGTGAGCCAGAGGTAACTTCAAGGGTCCTTTTAGGAGAAGAGCAGGAGGATCGAAGTCAGATAAAGGAGATGTAATGGCATGACTAAAGGATCAAATACTGTACTGGGGAGACGGGGAAGAGTCCACAAGCTAAGGAGTGCAGGACACCTCTTGTACCTAGGAAAGGCAGATTCTCCCCTGTAGCCTGCAAAAGGAACACAGCTCTGTTGACACCTTGATTCTAGCTCACAAGATCCATTTTGGAACTATGATCCCCAGAACTACAACATCATAAATTTATGTTGTTTTAAGCTGTTAAATTTGTGATAATTTGTTACAGTAGCAGTAGAAAACTAATACAGAATTACCAACTGTTTGTTGCTCAAATCAAATTTTGTGGACAATTCTGCTGGTGAATCTGGCATACCATATCACTGCAATGCATTTTTCACTGAATTCTTCAACTGCAAAAGTCAGAATAAGGAGATGTGACAACAGAACTAGAGGTTAGAGTGATGCACATTGAAGATGGAAGAAGCAGCCATCAGCTAAGGAATTCCTCTAGAAAGCAGAAAAGTCCAAGAAACAGAATTTACCCTGACTCATTCAGAAGGAATACAGCCCTGCCAATGCCTTGATTACAGATTTCTGGGCTTAAGAACAATAAGATAATTGCAGTTTGTGGTGTTTTGAGACATTGACTTTGTAGTATTTGTTATAGCTGCTATCATTAACTCATATAGACAGGATCCCTTGTGAAGGCCACACTCCCGGGAAACAGGTCCAGAGTCCCTACTTAAGGCTAAGCTTTTGTCAAAATCTCTGGGAAATCCTCATCTCCCAACCCCTACTACCAGACAAGAAGTATCAAGTAAAACAATGAGAACAGCAAGGGAAACTGCAAGGGAAAGATTCTCTCTGGAGAGCAGCAAAAAGGGGCTGAACATGTGTGGAGAACATTTTAACTGGGCCCAGTGTCAGACTCAAATAACGCTGACCGTCTCTCTGAAAGCATAGCAGAAGAGGTATACTCATCTCCAAGCAGAAACACATATTTCTATCAATAGTATCGTGCTATATAATATTTTTGACAAAACGTAATGAAACGCACCAAAAGACAAGAAACAATGAAAGCTAAAGAGGCAAGCAAATATTAGGATCAGAGTCAGACAAGACACAAATGTTGGAACTGACAGGGAATTTTAAATAATTATGATAACTATGATAAAGGCTATAATTGAAAGCTATAAAATAAATATTAGATAAATGATTTACTCAAAGATATAGATTGTATAAGAAAGAAGTAAGTGGAAATTCTAGAAATAAAACCATAGTGACAGAGATTAAGAATCTCTTTGGACAGACCCATCAGTTGATTAGACACAGTCAAGGAATGAATCAATAAGCTTGGATAGTCAGAATTACCTGAGCTAAAATGGAAAGAGAAACGACTATTGAATGAAAAACTGAACAGAGCATCCAAGGGCTGTGGGACAAGCCCAAATGATCTAACGTCTGTAATTGGAAACTCAGAACGAGAAAATAGAGAATGGAAAACCATCTGAAGAAGTAATGTGTGAGAATTTTCCAAAAATAGTGACAGACACTAAAACAGACCTGTGCAGCTCAGGGAGCACCAAGCAGGATTCATACCAAAAGCAAAGCCCAACCTTGTCAGACAGAGATAGAGCACGTTACCTCCAAAAGAAAGAGGGTGAGAATTATAGCAGACTTGCCATCATAATCCATCAATGGATGATTTAAATAAATAAGTCATCCATAAATAAAATGGAGTGACATCTGAAAGAAAGAGAAGAAAAGAAAGAAAAAGGAAACGTTCAAACAGAATTCTTTACCTTGCAAAAATATGTTTTGAAAGTGAAAGAAAAATCATTAAACTGATAAACCTCTAGCAAGACTGAAAAAGATTAAAAAAGATAGAGAAATAAATTGTGAATATTAGGAATGACACAGAATCATTCCTACAGAACTGCAGACACTGCAACTGTTAAGAGGATCATAAGGTAATAGTATGAATAAGTTTTCACTCATAAATTCAACAATTTAAAGAAATGGATCAACTCCAAAATATGAGTTAGAAAAACTAAATTAAAATGAAACAGATAATGTGAATAGTCCTACAACCATATTAAATAAACTAAATTTGTAATTAAAAATTTCCTGTAAAACAAATCTCAGATAACTTCTCTAGACAATTCTTCCAAACATGTAAAGAAAAATTAATAGTAATTTATCACCATCTCCTTCAGAATATAAAACAGAATGAAATACTTCTCAACTCATTTTTGAGGCCAGTATTACCCTGGTACCAAAATCATACCAAAGTATGACAATAAAAGAAGGCTATCTGTTATAAAATTAGATACAAAAATCCTCAAGAAAAGGTTTGTAAATTGAATTTAGAATTGTATAAAAATTATATGTCAAGCCTAAATGGAATTCATCCCAGGTGTACAAGGCTGATTCAATATTTGAAAACCATTCAAAGTACTCTACCATATCGACAGACTAAGGAAGAAAAATCACATGATTATACCAATTCATGCAGAACAAGCATCTCAAAAAGAACCCAACATCAATTATAATAAAAACTCTCAGCAAACTAGAAATAGAGGGAAACTTCCTCAACTTCATAAGATCACCTATGTTTTTCTTAATAAAGTAATTTCCAGTTAATATTGTACTTAACGGTGAAAGACTGATTGCCTGCCTTCTAATTTTGAGAATGAAGAAAGAATATCCATTGTTGCCACTCCTAATCAACAGTGCACTGGATGTGGTAGCCAGCACAACAATGTAAGAAAAAGAAATAAAATGCCTACTGATTGAAAGGGAGGACATAAAACTGTTTTGGTGGGGTTTTTTTTTTTTACGTGCAGACGACATTATGGTCTATGTAGGATATTGCAAAGAATCTGCAAAAGTATCTAAGAATTAATAGATTTGTATAGAAAGTTCACAGGAATATAAGAGCACCACACAAAAATCAATCACATTTCTATATACTAACGACCAACATCTAGAAAGCAAAGTCAGAAATAATGGTACTATTTACAATCATTCATAGAAATGAAATGCTTTTGTATAAATCTTGCAAAACCTGTACAAAACTTTTAAACTGAGCAATTTCAAAAACACTGATGAAGGAAACCAAAATGATCTAAATAAATGGAGATATACTGTGTTCATGGATTGGAAAACTTGACATACTAGAGATGTCATTTCTTTCCAAATTGATCTATAGTTTAAAATAATTCTTACAAAATTCCAGAGAGAATTTTTTGTATATAGATGGACTTCTAAAATGTATATGGATATACAGTGGACTTAGAATAGGTAAAACAATTTTCTAACAGAGGAATAAAGTGGGAAGACTTGCTCTACTTATGTTAAAATCCACTTTATAGCTACAGTAGTGAAGACAGCGTGGTGTTGGCGGAGGATAGAAACATACATTGATGGAATAGAACGGAAGCTCTCAGAAATAGATCCACACCAATATGCCCAACTGATCATTGACATCGATGCAAAAGCAATACAGTGGAGTAAGAATGGCCTATTAAACAAATGATGTGGAACGATTAGACATTCACAGGAAAACAAAAGCAAAAACAAAAAAGAACCTTGAACTCAACCTCAAATCTTATACAAAAATTAACTGAAATGGATTACTTTTAGAGAACGTTCAGGAAGAAAGGACCTAGAAAAATCTAAAATTTTAGAAAAAATAGAAGATAAGATTCAGTAATTAACACTGGGCAAATAATTTTTAGACTTGATACCAAGAGCACAGACCACAAAAGTAGACTTTATAAATTGGGCGTCATCAAAATTAAAAACTTTTCTCTGCAAAAGACACAGTGAAGAGAATAAAATGACTAGCTAGATTGGGAGAATATTTGAAAACTATGTATTCTGCAAAGGTCTTGTATCTAGAAGATGTAAAGAACTCTCAGGATTCAAAAGTAAAACAAAACAAGCCAACCAACAACAAAGCATTCTAAGTGGAAAAAAAGCAAAATACGTGTACATACATTTCACCTAAGAGAGCACACAGATGGAAAATAAGCCTGTGAAAATATGCCCAACATTGTTAGCCATTAGGGGAATGCAAATTAAAACCACAATGAGAGACTGCTACTGGCTATCAGAATGACTCACATGCACAGTACCGACAACATCAAGTGCTGACAAGGATGCAGAGAATCTGGATAACTCATACTCATACAGTGCTGCTGGGGATCTAGGATGATGCAGCCACAGTGAAAAGAATATGAGAGTTGACTTAGCATAAAACCCAGAGATTTCCTGTTAAGGCATTTATTCCAGAGAAACGAAAAACTTATATTCACAAATAAACAAAGACAAATTCACACTCGAATGTTCACAGCAGCTTTATTGCTAATAGCCTACAAGTGGAAACAGCCCATGCGTCTTTCAGTGAGTGAGTGGTCTAACCAACTGTGATGCATCTGTCTCACAGAACACTACCAGCGGTTCAGAGGAGTGGATTATGGATCCCTGCAACCGCTGGGATGTATCTTAAGTGCACTATGCTAACTTAAAACCCCGGTCTCAAAAGGTCACACAGTGTGCAGTTCCATTTGTATAAAGGTCTTGAAATGACAAAATTATAGAGATGGAGAATAGACGAGTGGATGGCATGGGCCAGGAATAGTGAGGAGCAGGTGTCTGGGGGAGATTATAAACGAGTAGCTGGACAGAGATTTTTGTGATGATAGAATAGTTCTGTATCTTAATGCTCTGTGTATCACAAAATGACATAGAATTACACATTCACGTTTTGCCAATGTTAATTCCTTGGTTTTAATATTGTGCTATACACAGACTAGAGGTAACTATTCGTAACGCTGGGTGAAGCCTACATGAGGACTCAATGTACTGTCTTTGCAGCTTCCTGTGTATCTGTAATTATTTCAAAATAAAGTGTAAAAAATGTTATAAAAATGGACAGAAGATCTGAGCAGACCTTTCACCGTACAAGATAAATAAGTGGCAAATAAGGACGTGAAATATACTCAATACCACTAGTCACTAGGGAAAAGCAAGTAATACCATGAGATAGCAGCTCACATTCACTAGAAGGACTGTCATCGAATCGGCTGACAGTCATGAGCTGAGCCTGGGGTGTGGACTAACAGGAACACTCATCCATTGCCGTTGGGAATGTCAAACGGCACAGCCACTATTGACAAGTTTGATCACTTCTTATAAAGTTAAAAATACACTTACCACACCATTCACAATCTTTATCCTAGGTATTTCCCCAAATGCACCACAAGCTCTTCACATAAGGCTGTGGGTGAATGTTTATAAGAGCTTTTATCACAGTTACCAAAAACTGGAAAGAAACAAGTTATACTTCGACAGGTGAAGAGCTAAGCTGTGGTACCTACATACCATGATATATTTATCAACATGTAAACAAAATCAGCTATTGATTCTTTAAAAACATGGATGACTCATATGTATTTTGATATGTAAAAGAAGTCATACTCAAAAGACCATATATTGCATGATTTCATCTATATGGCATTCTAAAAAATGCAAAATTACAGGGACAGAAAACAAATTAATGATTGCTAGGAGCTGGAGGAGAGCAGAATGGGTGACTAGAGAGGGACGGCACAAGTCTATTTGCTGAGTGATGGAGCTGTTCTATATAGCATTGTCATGGGGCATATATGACTCTGCATTTGTCAAAAAACATAAAACTATACATCAAAAAGAGAAATGTTTACTGTATGCAATTAAAAAATCATTCAGGGTGTTAGAGGATGCAAAGATGGAATGCAGACTGTGAGAAATGAAACTATCTATATTACAAATGTATGATAGAACCTTACTTACAAGGGGAGGCAAAAAAGGAGCTGTGTAAGAAATTCTGGAGAGCCGTAGTTTTAGCAGCTACTCTAAATATAAAATCAGAAGAGAGCTGTTTTTAAATCTAGTTAATAAAGTTGTTGCTCACAGTGGTACAGATTAGTAATTATGAATCTATGTGTATACTAGGTTGAACAAACAAGTTAAAAAAATATAGATATGTAAATATCTAGATAACGGGAATCAGGTTTCTCATGTCAAAAAATGGTTATAATAAGCAAAGGCTAAGGCTAGAATGAGCCCTGTGTAACTGATTTAGAGTTGGAGACACATACATTTTAAGCTTATATATATATATAAATATACATATAATTTAACTGTATATATAACCATACACACACACACACAGATGGACAGACTGAAATTATGATGGATATGTGTATATAGGAGCTAATACATATACATTTATTTTATAACTCCTGTCACTAAAAGAGTCAAAAGTGGTGACAATGAGGGGCTGGCCCAATGGTGCAGTGGTTAAGTTTGCACATTCCACTTCCGTGGTCCAGGGTTCGTCAGTTGGGGTCCCGGGTGTAGACCAAAGTACCTCTTGTCAAGCTATGCTGTGGCAGGCGTCCCACATATAAAGTAGAGGAAGATGGGCACAGATGTCAGGTCAGGGCCAGTCTTCCTCAGCAAAAAGAGGAGAATTGGTGGCAGATGTTAGCTCAGGGCTAATCTTCCTCAAAAAAAAAAAAGTGGTGATGATGAGTAGCAATGACCATTCTAAGTGCCTACATCTTAGATTTTTAAATACCATTCTCCGGTAAAAGGAATCATGTTTCCCCAGAGTAATGACTGATTCTAGGGCTAGGACAGCATATATGCAAGACAAACCTGGAGCATTTTGTGATGCTGAAAATAAAGCCAATGACAACAAAGCAAAGGTCGGAGGCATGTCAGAAAGACACTGGAGCTAAGAAAGACATTGAAAGAGCTCCCAATGGACAAAAAGGCAAAATTTGAGCAAATAAATATCTATAGCATTGCACAATAACCCAAACAATAAAATATATGTGCATATATGGATATATATCTCCATGAATTCATACTGGTATGAATAAGTGATTGGATATGTAAAATAAATGGGGAAGAGGCAACAAATCTTCTTTATTGAAATCCAAATGACAAAAGAAAGAATGAGGGAAATGGAAACTCAGCATTAGAACATGAGAGTAATCAAGTAATAAAGCAGGCAAGGTCCGTTGATGAATACCAAAATTAATGTGCAAGACTTTGAGAAACAGAGTATTTGCATAGCCTCACAGTATCTCTTCCAAAGTATTCACTAATTACCATGATAGTTTTGACACCTGCCCACAAATTTTTTGATACTATTCTTTCTCTCCCCTTCATAGTGGCCTGGACTAAATCACTTTCCTCTGATGAATCAGAAGATGGAAAAGAGAAAGTGACTTCACAGTAGAAACTTGGCCCATACCGCCTGAACTCTTAAGGGCAGGCTCCCATCGCCATGATTGTTCAAGGTGCTGTTATGTTCCCACTTGCATGCTACAAAGAGAGGGCACTGATCTGTGTGAATCTTTCCCTCAAAGCCACAGCCCCAGCCTAACCATGAGAAAATATCAGACAATGCCAAAATGACGAACATTCTAAAAATACCCAATGAGTAGTCTTCAAGTGTAAAGATCATGAAAAACAAAGACAGACTGAAGAATTGTTATCCTGACTGGATTCTGGAGCAGAAAAATGGACATGAATAGAAAAAAAAAAATGTCTAAATTCAGATAAAGTCTATAGTTTAGTTGATATTGTTCTCCCAATATTAAATTCTTAGTTTTGATAAATGTACCATGCTTGTATAAGGTGTAACATGAGGGGAAGCTGTTCGAAGAATATAGAAAAACTGTCTGACCTATCTTCACAACTCTCCTATAAATCTAAAATCATTTCAAAGTAAGATGTTTTAAAAGGAGGAAAAAAATCCTAACTGTCTGTTCTTTTGGCTTTCGACATAATGCATTACTAATAACACATATGTCTTTTTTTCTGAGACTTAAGGTATCAAGTTAACTTTCTTTCTTTGCTTTATTGCCATCTTTCTTTTCTTACTTTAACAGAAAATTTTGAGCCGGGTGAAACAATAGCTTGTGTGGGAAGTCAGCACCCTTAATCAGAGCTTTGCCTCAAGGCCAAGATTCCTTGTTTTCAGAGAACTCGTAATTGATCTTCTTTGCTCACAGCCTTTTCCATCATATTTCCTGTCGTTTAGATCCAGAAGGTGTTCGCTTCCCTCACTCTGATGGGTCTTACATTTACAGATGTAACTTACTTTCATCTCCGCTTGAAAACTGAGTAATTCTTGCCTCAGCTAATCTCTTTCTTGTAATATCTTGCTAAAAACAGCAAGGAACAGTCAATATTCAATAATGTACCAACTTTATCCAGTCTTTTCTCCCAGAGCTACAGGCTAAGTAGTCACTGGATTTGCTTTTCAAGTTATTGTAGACAGTACATTTAGTAAATATTTTTACTGATAAACACGCTCTCTTTTCAGCCTCCAGAATCAGTTTATCTGCCACCTACAAGCAGATACTATTTTCTTTTGAATAATGTGAAATTGTTAAAAATTCACATGTTGGTTTGTTTTTTTGTTAACAGCCACATTTCAGTACCAATTTACATATTAATCTTCGTAGGCTACATTTTACTAACAAATATACCCAGATGGGTGGGTGGCTTACAGGAAATGAAATTGGTTTTTGCTCGCATAACAATCTGAGGCGGGACTTCCTGGCTGGTGACAGGAACCAAAGGGCCACAGGCTGGCTCCACTTTCTCCAACAGATGGTTCAAAGGTGGCCTTAAATGTAACCTCCATCTCTGGCTCCCAAACAATGGGAAGGGGGAAAATTTTACATGTAAAATAATATTCCTAGGAGCTCACTCCCTATATATGATACAAAATATGGGGAGAAAGAGAGCTAGCCTCCGGAAATGTGGAGGAAATTTACATACATTCTCCAAGCCCTATTTTCATCTGCAAAATTAGTGGAGTTAGATATCATCTATGAATTTTTTCTGTTCTAATAATTTATAATGATGTGATTAAAAATAGGAAAAAATCAGAAGGCTACGCATTCCCTCTCACTGAGAACATTGTATATTTCTCTCACTTTCCTTCTGTTTTGTCTTAAGTCTTAGGATGAAGAAGACATACCATTGTCATGTTCAACTACTGGAAAAAAACCTTATAGCAACTCTAGTTATCTAAAAGGTAAACAAAGGTTGTCTCATGATTAACACCACCTCAGTTTTTTCATACTTCCTGAGAATTTGAACAAATAACAATTCTTGGAAAATATCTGAACTTTGATTTACCTTCCAAAATCCACATATGAAATCTTTAAGCCTCTTGTCCCCTACCCTCACAACAGTCATCTTGAGATCTTCTGACTTTAGAACATTTTAACAACTTTTTACTGTTGCTGCTACTTCTGCACTAAAAATATGAATGACGACTTTCTATACCTAGGCTTTATCTATGTCCGAATTTCCTCTTCTTTTGTCTCTCCGCCAGCACTCCAGACGCACTTGGGCCCTTTCCCACTCTCCCAGGAATAGGACTCCTTTTTGCGAAGAGCTTTCACCTTAAGGTAGACAGGTAGAATGATTATCTCATTGATTACTGCTCAGTCTTGATAATGTCTCAAGTATTGTTACCTTTGTCCTCATTTTTTAATATTTTCATTATTCCATCAGCCAACCCATCAGCAATTTCTGACTCCAAAGTACATCCCAAATGTGTCCGCTCCTCACTCTTTCCAATACTGTGGGCTAATTGAACCAGCCTCATTTCTCTCCTGCTCTACTTAAGAATCTTACTGTGTGTTATTTTTTAAAAAATTTTATTTTTCCTTTTTTCTCCCCAAAGCCCCCCAGTACATAGTTGTGTGTATATTTTTTTTTACTTGTGGGTCCTTCTAGTTGTGGCATGTGGATGCTGCCAGCATGGCCCGACGAGCGCTGCCATGTCTACACTCAGGGTTCGAACTGGTGAATCCCCGGGCCGCCGAAGCAGAGCGCATGAACTTAACCACTTGGCCAGGGGGCCAGCCCCAAGAATCTTAGTGTTTTGTTTTTTGTCCCTGACAAAGAGGATTGTCCCTCCTGTAGTAGTCTTGTTGTTGTTTGTATTATAAAACATAAAAGGTCTGCTTATGTTATTCTGCTTTAAATCATTCCAGTGGTTTTCCATTGTGTAAATAATAATATTTAAACACTGTTTATGGCTCATCTAGCCATGTGTCATCTGGCCCTAGCCTGCCTTGCGGACTGCCTCTACAAAAATTCCTTCACTCAGGTTAGAGAATCTGATAGTCCCTGGAAAACAACAGGATCATTCAAACTCAGGACTGTGATAGCTCCTCTTCTGACTGCCAGTAACACTCTTCCTCTAGATTGCCACATGACTGGCTTGTCCTTGTAGTTAGGACCACTGGTCACATGTCACTTCCTCCGAGACCTTCCCAGAGGGTACTGCCAAAAATCCTATCCACCCCCACCAACAAGTCAAGCTCCACTTCACTTTATGTTTTATTTTCTTCGGACAATAAAGCATAGACTATAATTTTACTATTTATTTATTTGCCCTCTTATTATCATCTGCCTTTCCCTAACAGGTCTTTTATTTGACAGGGCTCTTGTCTATTTTGTCACCTCTGTGTCTCATCATCTTGCTTTCATTCAGAGACATTTATTGAGTTCCTGGCAAAATATAGGCAATCGGTAAATAATTTTGAAAATGAGAATGAATCCCCTATGAATATTTACAATATTTCTACATTTACCTTAAGCAAAATACTAAAAAAAGAAATAACATCACATTTATTTCATTGAGGATAGGCCTAATATAATTATGGCTTATAATAAATCATTTCTAGCAAATAAAATATATAGAAACTTCCCTCTGTACCCAGAAGTACTATGATTCACTTCAAGTTCCTTTTATTCTTAATTAGCCAGTCAATTCATTAGTCATAGAGAGCTTTAAAATGCATAGTGCTTTAGAAAAACCAGAGATTATTATAATTTAGAGAAATTCAAAATTATTAGTCGAAATATGCTTAGAATATTAGACTGAATGAGAATAATTGAATCAAATTAAGTAGATTCTATTTGTAATTTTTACATTGATTATAATAAAATTGATTTTATAAACCAAATACTTAATGTGTATATGACGATAAGCAGCATAAAATAAAATACAAAAGCATATTTGAAAATTAGGTACTTTGGAAATTTATACAAAAGCTAAAAGTGTATTTTTGAATGCTTCTATCAAGTAAAACACATACTTTTTATGTGAATGGGACAATGTATAAAGCATTTTCACTAACTGAGATTTAAAGTTAAATTATATGCTATTTGCTAGGTAATTTTGTCCATGATTTTTCACCTGTGGAGCAAATAAATAGCAAGGTATTCCTGCTACTACAATGCCTCAGGCTTCTTTTTTTAAAATAAGTACATGTCAGCTGCATTTGTACATTAAAATTCAGTTAGGAATTGTATGTAAATCAAACATTTTCATATGCTATAACATTTTTATTTGATTCCATAAAAATCTGAGTTGTCTTTCCAACTTTACATGTTCCAACAAAAATATAAAAAATCACATAGGCCTTGTAAAATTTAAGTATCCTTTGGCTTTTCAACAATACAATATCACGAATTACTTTAGGCAAGAGAAAAAATGTACAGTTAGTCCATGTATGTGTGTATCAATGTTTGGTACTTTTGCATTAAAATCTTTACCATGATTTTAATATCATTTTGACCTAGCATATTGCACATTTAAATAGACAGATTACATTTTGTGGTATCAAAAATACATCATATGAAGATGTGACTGCATCCGTTTACTCTTCTTGTTAAATATGTAGTGTATATCTTTCAAAATACATAGGCTGTTAGTGGATAGAAGAATTAAATATGACAGCATAAAATAACTTTCAAATTTTTGTTGATGATGCGAACTTTTTAAGGGTGAAGTACTTGGAAAAAGTATTAGGACAAATATTAAAATGCATTACTACTGAAAGTAAACACATTTTCAAGAGATTCTAACATAATTAGAATACAGGGGAAGTGGAATTGGTTAGTATGTCATCTGCCCTTGAGGAGGAGGAGAGTAAAACCACATGGATTATATTTAGTTCAGATTCTGATCGTATTTTGGTTTAAAAGGTAGACTGAATCTTTTCAGTTACTTTATACAACTCTTTGAGATAAGATCGGAAGAGCACTTGATTGGTGAAAATTGCCATCTTTAGTAACAAAATAATTGAAGCCTGACTCCTCTCTATTATGACCGGGTCATAGTATAAAAACCTAACAAGAAAATGAGGACATCTTGTTCAATCAGTTAATGAAGGATGTTTCAGCCTGATACCCAACCTATAAAAAATCAGTACAGGAAAAGAAAAATTTAGGCCATTCTCACTATTGTATATTGCAAATTTTAAATTTAATATTAACAAATTGAATCTGTCAGTGTGTAAAAAGTAAAAATATAATCTGATGACCAAGAAAGATTTATTTTGGAATTCGAAGATGACAATATTAGAAATATCTATTTATGTAATTCACCACTCTGAAAGATGACAAGAGGAAAACCTTATGATGAACAGAATAAATTCAGATAAAAGCACCTGATAAAATTTAACACACATTATTGAAAGATTTAGTTCCACTTGAAGAAATAACCTTTGGGGAAATAGCTAGACAGGGCAGCCTTGCTTGCCAGTAGGAAGGAGTAGGCAATAGGAACACGAAAGTTATTGCTTAATTTATGATTACACAGTTGAACTGCTTTAAGGGTGCTCTGATAATCAAATCCTCCTTCCCTCCAAATAGGCACTTGATGGAGGAATAAGAAAAAAATCTCAGGACTCAGAAGGAGCTAATGACAACTTAATTGTGATCACCAACATCTATTCCAAGGAGACAAATGCCTAGGCCCTGAGAGAATCTTGTCACGGGTCAAAGGTAGGTCAGTGGAAAGCTGCGTGTCACATACTCCTTTAAAAGAGAACCCAATAAATAGGTTTATTTTTCTTCTTCACATTCTTATTGAAAAGATTGTTTAATTTTTCTTAATTTTGTGGTTGTGCTTGGAAAAATTTTAATAAAATAATTTTGTTTATTTTAGGATTATACACATACACACTGTTTTAGTAACCTATTTCCATTTATTATTACATTATTATAATATTTTTATTTATATATATATACATTTTTCTTGTTGCTTTTAAACTAAACACAATTCCATTATGTGGACACATTAGAATTGATTTAAATATTCCTATATTTATAGGCACGTCTGTGGTCTACAATCTTGTGTTTCTGTTTAGAATACAATTACATAGGTAAATTTGCAAATATTACTGTTTTTAAGATGATTTATTGGTGACATAATTCCTGGATTCATTGATATGATATTTTGTTTAATTTGGTGCCTATTGCAATTTGGTATTTCCAAATACACTTTAGTTCTCTTTTTACATCTGATACAATTTATTCTCTTTTCACATCTGTATACAATTATTTCCACAAAATCTAGGCAACATGTGCATTTTAATTTGTAGTCATTGCAAGTCGGATAAATGAGAACAGAAAAACTCATTATTCTGCATTTTTAGGTCACTGGTGATACTTAACATATACTATTTGCTTATTAGTAATTCAGAATTATTCTCTGGAAATTAGATGTTGTTATAGTTCACCTGTTTTTCTATTGGGGTATGTACCTTTCTATTTGTGCATTGTAGTATTAAACACACTTACTGAGTATCTCCTGTGTGAAATTTACAGTACCAGGAGAGCAACTAAAAAATATGCACAAGTAAATTTTTAACTGTATATTGAGACTATTTAGAGTACATTTGTATATTAAGGATTACAACTTTTATCATATATTTGAAAATTTCTCCACTCACTCATTTGCCTTCAAACTTGTGACAGTTATATTCTTTTACATTTTCCAATCCTTCTGTGGTTTGGTGCTTTAATTTTAAATGTTTAACATATCATTTTGGAGTAAGGTTGTGGTAGGCATCCAGGATTGCCTCCTGCATCGTGCAGACTGCATGAGGCTCAGCTTCTGTGGGGATGCCAAAGCAGACTGTGGGGCGTGCTCCTCAGTCTAATGTAAAGTGGAGACATAGCTATTCTTTTTCCAAAATCTTTAGCTGGCACTTTAAATAATATTTATTAAAAAATTGAAGCCTGTATTCACTAATTGTAAATTCTGCATTTACCATAAGCCATATTTTTATTCTATGCTTTTAGTTTTCAGGCTTTGTGTAAAATTTAGTCTCTGGTTTTAGTAATATGGATGATGTTTTATTTATATTGTATTACGCAGTATTATAGTAATGTATACATACAAATTTCTGAACAATTTAATATTCCCCTTAAGATTATTAATATATTTCTTCACTTTAGTTGTCAAAATACATGGTGTCATTTGATCCTTTATAAATCACAATATATTTTTCTTATCCTTCTTTTAATATTTGTTAGTATAGGTACAATCTTAGTATAGATAATTATTATTAAATTCTCATTATTATATATAATATCTTAGAGTTTGGAAATCCTTATCACCTTGTGGACTTAGTTGTACAATTATATAAAGAATAATTATTTAGATTTTCCAGTGTATTAAGTAATTTCTCTGTTTCCTGAGAGTAATATTGTACCAAACAAAAGTAATTTTGGGGGCCGGCCCAGTGGCATAGTGGTTAAGTTCGTGCACTCTGCTTCAGCGGCCTGGAGTTCACAGATTTGGATCCTGGGCACAGACATACATACGGCTCATCAAACCACATTGTGGAGGCATCCCACATACAAAATAGAGGAAGACTAGCACAGATGTTAGCTCAGCCACAGTCCTCCTCCAGCAAAAAGAGGAGGATTGACTACAGATGTTAGCTCAGGGCTAATCTTCCTCACAAAAAAAAGAAAAAGTAATTTTGGAAGTGGTCACTGGGGATA
Organism: Equus quagga; assembly: GCF_021613505.1. NCBI lineage: Eukaryota > Metazoa > Chordata > Mammalia > Perissodactyla > Equidae > Equus > Equus quagga. The sequence continues at coordinate 7,712,455 of NC_060268.1, read as the reverse complement.
TGTTTTCTGATTTCTTGAAAATCTGAGCATGTTCTTGGCTGTCTTCACAGATGAATAAGTTTTTTTGATAGGTTCTACTCTTATTTTCTTAAAATAATGATGACATGATTAATATATTTTGATATTTAACGTCAGGAAAATCTCTGTCACCTTTTTTTGTAAGAAATAGAATTAAACATTGAAGTAACTAGTCAATGAGTGTACCATTAAGATAACACAGACAATTAGGCAAAAAAGAATGCTGAAATAAATTTACAAATAGAGGTAAAACTTGTCAATATTCACAGTGCAATAATCAGGTGCATCTTATGGTATAAAATTCATTTGCTTTACTATGGACGAGAATCAAGTGCTTTATCATCCATTTTTTTTTTACAGTCTATGAAGTTGTAAATAAAGTAGGAGATAACCCCAAAGGGTGCTCCAGACGACATCCGGTAATAGTTTTCACTCATTTCAGTCTCATTTCAGCTTTTTCCTGATGGTTTCATCACTTGTGATCATAATGACACACAGAAAGATTCTTTTTGATAGAATAAGCAAAGCATTATACAATAAGCTGCCGTTATGTTGTTCTGATTATTTACGTAAGTACAACAGGAACGTCAATTACCCATACATTCTTCCTTGAGTTTGCTTTGTAAATCCAAAGCCACACAGTATTGAATAGCCCCTAAAGCCATAAATTTAACTACTAAACTATTATCTAAAAGATTTCATGAGGAAAGTTGGATTGGACTCTTAAGAGCATTTGCTATTTGCTAGGAAACCAGTCTTAAGACACTCTATCAGGTTTTACCTTCGAGACCCATAAATTTGTGTGAATTCTCCTCTTTTCAATATTCCCAAAGTTTGTTAAGATTCCTGGCCTACTAGGACATGACCTTACTTACCACCCTCAGCTGAGCCCCTGTCACCCACGTGCCAGCCGGTCTTCCTGAGAGGGCTGTGTAAGCATTGGCTCTGTAAGCACAGACAACCTTTATTCTTTAAAAGTGGTCTGTTTTACCTGATTAAATGAGTACCCTTCTAAGGTAAGACCTCAGTTACACAATTGATTTCCCTTAATATATTCTAGAAAATAAGTGGATGAATGCTTACTGAACCTTTGCAAAGAAGTATGTTTCCATGGAAAATAAGAAGGTCTAGTAAGTTTATAAACACTCAGGGATCAGTGAGAATCAGATATCATTTAAAAACATTCATTTTAGTTTATGCAACTAGAGTTTACTAAGCTGTTGTGTGTTAGCAAGAGTTTAAGATGGAAGAGAAATAGATTCCTGATATGTACATGAAAAAGGACGTTCAAATAATCTCAATATTCCAAACGAATACCTCAATAAATTTTCCTTCACAGGTCATTCCATCTTATATAATTAATTATTGTTCCATAAGGCCTTGGGTGAGCAGTCTGCTTTTATGAAGCCCTCTAAACTAAAAAGAGTTCTGGAGATCCTGACTCAGCCACAGGTACGGTCCGAATTTCTAAGTGATGAGATCTCAGAAGCCTGTAGCCAGGAATCTAGTCTCTGAAGGTGCAATAGTTTTAAATACCCAATACAATCCTTTTCCACGAGACCCTGAGACCTTCCTTATTTGTTGAGAACACAAATTCTGGCCGTAACTTATAACTGAGCTCCTTCAAGCCAGATTCAGAGTAAAATAAAAACTATCCGTAGATGACAAAGAGTTAATGGCTACAGTCAATATATCACAGCAACTGATATAAACAGAATGGAAGAGAGTAATATTCACTATTGAGGTGCATACCTATTAAATAGACACTTTTAGTCAGGGTTTACCCTTAGATTAAAAATATGTTATGCACAGTAAGGGCATTGAAATCTTCAGGGACTTCCAATGAAACATAGGCCGTCTGAAATATATCACAATATTTTACCTACACAGATTTGACCTGAGGCAGGCAGAGCACCTCTTCTGACTTGACAGCTCTTCCCCTGCAGCTCTTACAGTAGTCACATATCAGTCAATCATGTTTCAAGCATCTTCCTTCTTAGGAGGTCAAAAAACAATTATGATTTTCCAGCAGCCTTCTAGGACATCTCAGAAATAGTCTTAGTGTAAAGGATATTCTATTTTTCTATTCAGGAGCAGTTTTAGGGAATAAAATTTTTTAGAAGCTATCAGAGGAGAATTGAAAACTTAATTAAGACGTGATAATAAATCACATTGTTAACTCTTGAAACAAAGTGATAATGAAACATTTAAAAATAAGCATAGATGATTGAAAAGAGCTTAGCTCCTCCATAAGTGAGAAACAGTTATTTTTGCTTTTTTTCTTAAATAAATAATCAAGAACAGAATACAGTCAGCATAAATCACGAAAATGTATTCCAAGACATAGAATCTTTTCTAACAAGACAGATTGCCCATAAGGCACAGAAAATTCTTTTATATTGCAGCCAAAGTTTTTCATCAGCGACCCAAGGAGGCAAGCCCATCAAGTATGAGTGAAACTTGATTTTGACACATTTTATTGTTTCTTACACACTCAGTCATTCTATACAATTTCACTTTTCAAGTTTTATCTTTCATTATTTCATATTCTGAACAAACTAATATTTTACTTTAGGTCAGCTGTTCTCGCTCCGAGAATTCACAAGGTCAAAACTATTTTCACGATGATACCAAGATGTTATTTTCTTAAAATGCACTGTGTTCATCATTGCTCTCTTCAGATGAATGGACAAATATGCTTTTAAGAATTTTTACAGTTTACTTTTTCAACCTGGTAAACACTGATGGTTATAACCCACGTCAACAGAAGCTCTGTAGGGACTTCAGTGACTGCAAAAGTATGAAGAGAGCCAGAGACCAAAGAGTCTGAGAGGCAGTGCTGGAGAACAGCCAAACTTCTCTTTTTCCTTGAGAAACAAAAACATATGCATGGTTGTATTCCTCTGTCACTACTGCTCCTAGGACAGACTCAACTACTCATATTAATTAACTTTAGCCTAAGTAACTATCTCCTATTTCACAGAGAAAAGTGGGGAGTGGGGATGAACAATTGCGCACTGTCTGCCATACACAGGCGTTGAGCAGACTATCAAAGTCGTAAGCACACATAGTACAAACTACACAGCCACACACATCCCTTTTTCACCTTCTTAAGTAATAAACAAAAATAAAAAAATCAGTAATATGACCCTAAGATATAATCTCACTATAGAATATAAAAATAAGAAGTAAATTATATAAGCTTAAATTTATGCTTTATACTGAATGTTTCAGAATTCTCCCCTTAATAGAAATTATTTAGAGATCCATTAATCAAAATTTATGTTTTATATCTATCCAACATTTTAAGTTACCTAAATATCTTAGAAATTATCATCAAACTGGCATACTACAAAATATGATTATTGTTGAAATAATCTTATAAATTATATAGAAATCATGCAAACTTATTTGAGCAGTAATCCTGTATGAGCTCAGAAAAGCCAAAAACAAGTAGAATAAAATGTATGCATGTATAACACTTAAGACTGATAAATCAGAGAAAAGACAGATTTTTTAAAACATAAATTATTAAACTAGCCTAGTTTTCCAAATGTTAGCTTAATTATGTGAGTGTGAATTCATAAAATATTTATGAGTTAGTTTCTGTAATATGAAAGTTATTTTCAAGTTTATCACTCTAATGTATTAAGAGTCCAATTCTCTTATTTTGGGGGAATTTTAGGAACATATGTGTGCTTACTTCTCTCTCCAAGCCAATCAGATAAGATCTATTTTAGAGAGTTTATAGTTTATTGATACTCCCCGAAGATAAGAAAACATTACAAATTCACACAATGAGTGGTAAAGGCTTTCTGAATGACAGACACCTAGAGTACCTATGGTTTCATATCTATAATGTCAGACACAGGTGAAGAGCAAAGAAAGAAAAAGATTCACTATTCCAGATATCAAAGAGCTGTTCTCCTTCACTGTGAGCATTACACTCTCATCGGTATGAGCTAAAATATAGACAAATGAACGAGTGATAGAAGACCAACAAACCAGATTTTCTGCCATTTCTTGGCCAAGAGAGCATAGGTACTTATTATTAATCTACAGAGATCATCAAATGATCAGAGCATACAACCAAATACCCAACCATTGTTGCCACCGGTGGAGAATAATTTACTGATTGTAAGCAAAGGAAAAACAAAACCAAGATACACAATTAGAAGAAAGATCAAGTAGAAAACCCAGAGAAATTGAGTCAATAACATTATGTCCTGTTGCCACTTGGGTTTCACTTCTAGAAGCCAAGCTAAGATTTATCGGAGCTCAAGCTGTCTGAGGTCCACTTTCCTAGCAATGTAATTTCTCTGGCTCTTCCAGGTGAATCCATTGCACATTTTGGCATACGATCTGCAAACTATTCAAGAATAAATTTAACAAGAAGGCAAAATCATTACTCTCATAATAATTACTAAATGACAATGTCAAAATTTAATACATTAATTAATGAGGGAACAAGTAAGATAATACAAATGAGTCCCTGTATTTCAAACCATTTAAAAGACTGAAAGTTTGTGTGTGTGCTTATGTTTTATTATTTTTTTACTGCCTATGAACTTGCAATATTTTCATTTATCTTTAAACCCCACCCTATATTTAGGTTGTGTCATTGTGTTGCATTTTCATTGACTTCCTATAAAATCTGTCAATCCACACACAAAATTCTCTACACGACACAGAAAGATATTCTATTTGCCATTGATTGTAAATGTTCACATTTTATAAATTAAACTTCCTTGAAGAGCAACGTTTAGCAGAACGCTTTTCCTCTGTTCAGTTTCTTTCTTTATTTTATAGTTTGTCCTTCTTTTCTGTCTTGACACTACTTATTTCATTGATCCCATCTTCTGTGCCATCCATTTTGTTGTAAGTGTGTTGTAATTTCTGATGTGAATTGTTTTAATGATATTTTTCTTGCATTCCTTTCTGTAGCCTGCTTGTCTTCCTTTCGCTTTGTATGTGATTGCTTTTTTCTGAACATGTACTAAATATTCCGATCAGTGTTGTGACACCAGGATTCTTAGTATCTAGTGTTAAGTCATATTCCTAAATTTCCGGGTTGCTCTTAGTTTTCTTTTTACTACAAAATGCTTTTCTTAGCTCATTTTTTCCCATTCTTCAATCTCAAACAAACTACATAACTTCAAGACTTACTCTGTTAACAGACAATTTAACTTAATTTAATTTCTGTTACTTCTGTTGCATCTTTTCCCCCACTTTCTTCGCCTAGTTATCCAAGAATGAGTGGGGCTCATTGGACATTACAGTTTCTCCACGTTCCTTTTTCATCATCCTACACCACTTAGCTAAAAACTCTGTATCTCGTAGAATATACTAGGTCCCTATTTGTATTTTTCTCTTATTTTTTAACAGAGTATTTTCTGAGATTTACAATATTTAACAGAATTTGGAATGGGACAGATCTTAGATTCCTGAAATAGGGTAAACAGAATTGAGATTGTATGCTACCTTTTCTTAGATGGCTTCTCTCATGACGCGGAACCTCAGTGCGCTAGCATCTAAAGCTTTGGTGTCTATATTGTTTGTCTCCTTCACTGTAATTCTTTTAAGTAATATTTATTTTATTATCATTGAGTGAGACTTAAGTTTAAACATTTAGTTAAACTTTTCATTAAATTAAACTTAAGTTCTCATGTAAGTTTGTCATCTTTTGATTATTCCAAGTAATGATGTGTAAGATATTAATTTTATGAAGCTAAAGCCATGTAAGCTATTTTGTTTACTGTTATAGAATACTGGTTGGCATATGCTAGGCACTCCATAAAAGTTGTTACATATTTATCAGGAGATACATTTCCTGTATACATTAATATCTCTGATTTTGCTCTATTATTTATCACTATAGATTTTATCACTTCGATGTACTTATGTCAGAGTATAATATTCATTTGGTAGCAACAGACTATATTGTAGGCACAGTTACCTGTGACACAGATAATTAGACATATTTCAGGGATTTAACTATTTCGAAAATCAATTTGATGTTTTTCAGGTGAAAGAAAGGCAAATACTAAAAAACTGATGAAAAGTACAAAGAAAGCAAGATCATTATGTTAATTATGAATTTGGAATTTAATGAAGCTTTGAATCTATCTTATGGTTTCAGAATTGTACAATGTTACAAAAATTGATTATGGGAAAATGTTAATAAAGATTTATAAATACAATTAAAAACATAAGAAATACTTCCTGAATGGACTTGAGACTAATGCAAATATACAGATAATTCTTCTAAAGTTTATTATAAAGTACTCCAACTGAAGCAATAAAACTTATTTAAGTAATTTGTCAGAAAGTCAATACATTTTAATTTAACACCTGCTGCTAATTTAACATTTTAATTTAGCCACCTACAGTGGCTGGCCCTATCACAGACATTGAGAACGCAGAAAAGATGAAGTTGTAATCCATGCCCTTGAAAAGTTCACACTACACTTGCTGAGAAAATAATGTTTCAAAAGTCACTGGACATTGTTAGGCTTTACAGATATGCATATTGTTTTATTAAAGCAGAGAAACCCAATTCTGAAAAAGTAAGAGAATTGGTAAACATGGCAATTCACCACTGAACATGCTGGCCTCCAGGAAGAAGGAAGTAGAGTGGAAGGGGCATGTTTTTTCTGAAGTTGGAAGACAGACTTCAAGCCCAAGGTCTAACTCTTTATCTTACCAGGCGAGCAATCATAACCACGTGACTAAGCATTTCTAAGATTTTCCATCCTCTTTGGTAACTTTAGAATAAAAATGCCATCTATAAAATACAATGTGATTAAATGAAAATTGCACATAAGCATCTAATTCTATATTTTAAATATATGAAGTACTCACTAAATCATGCCCTTAAAATGTACTGTTGAAAGCCAAATTCAGTGAAAAAATAATTGGAAGAGTGGAGGTCTTCTAATCTCTTTCTTTCTTTCTTTTAAATAGGATTCAGAATGTTAATATTGCTTTTAAAAAACTAATAATCAATACATACTTTATAGCCTCTAATGTTTTCCAATATGATTTATGAGAAGAATAAAAGTGGATATCACAGGATTCTCCCTACGTAAATTTCTCCTTGTCACCCTAAGTAACAAGGGAAAAGTGAATATAGCCTTTACCCCAAATACAGAAAACCTAAATTTAAATCATCAATTAAACTTAAGCACATACGTTTTAAGATGGAGCACCTACAACGCGTATTTTACAGCAAACACGTAGGACTGATCTCAACTATCACAAAAGCAGCATATATGAATTCTAAAAAGTGGATAAACTAGAAACAAAAGAAGTAAGAAATGAATTACTTTTAAGGCTATTTTTAAGTAGAATACTTTCTTGATGTAGGAAATAATCAATATTTACTGATGACAAATCTCTTAAACTTGTGTGAGATTTTCTATTTAATTATTTAATAATTCAACAATTACAGGTTGAAAACTGGAATTTGGTACTGAAGAGTTACTGATGAACAGGTAGACACAGGCTTTGGTGAAGACCCTCTTTTAGGGTGGACAAAAGAAGCGAGAGAAATGTCAGGACAAGCGAGATGCTGAAGGGCGTACAGGTTCCTGCATACAGGGCTTGGACTTCCATCTGGGTGGTTTCAGGAAGGAGATGTTTGGAGGGACTGAGATTTTGAGGGTGACAAGACATTACAGCCATTCTGGGGCTGTGACTTGGTGAAGGGGCGGGCGTCAGTGTCGATAATTTTCCAATAGTTGAGGACAGTATGTTTCAAGATCAAATGAACAGGTCCAATTATTGGAAAAGAAGCAGATTAAAATACTTGGAGAATACGGAGTTCAAGGAAATGGAAAGAGGTCATGTTCAAAGCAGAGATCTAGGAAAGTTTGACAATGTCATAAAGGACTAGAATTTAAATATTTATTTTATGTATTATTAAACTCATTATTAAATAAAACTTTTTTGGATTTTACAGTAAATCAATGATACTTCAGATAAATTATTCCAGGGACGGTTAAATACAAAGAAGGATTTTAAGGCTACGACTTTAAGGTAACCCACGGAGTTTTCAACTGAAACACACTATACCCAAACCCTAACTACTTTCTCCGGCAAGAGGTAAAATAGCACAAATACATGTGTTTTTAATTCTTTAATATGGCAGTGCTAATTCTGACTCCATTTTGATAAATGGTAAAAACTGTACTGCAGTGTAAAACTTACGACCAAGAACCTGGGACAGCAATTGTATAAAACCGTCTGTTTACAAATGGCACATATTAAACCCTAGAGAGCCATATTACCAAAGGGATTACAAAACGTGACTTTGAACTATACAACAAAGCCTGCTCTTCATATGGTCCACTTTGTGGTGAAAATACAGCCTGCCATGCCGATTCTATTACTGGATCAGTTCATTTTATTCAACTAGGGGAGAATTAACTTTTATGTTTTAAGAAAGAGTTTCTTAAATCTTCAAGCTTTATGGAATCAATAAAGTTCAATTATTGTTTAATTCTCAAATTATAACCATGATTAAATTTATTTTTAGCATTTGTCCTGTATTTAAGATAGTGACGACTTCTTCACAACAATCTAAATTCATACTAAAATTGTAAAATGCATGTAAGAGAAAAATTACAAGTAATTAAAATCTAAAACAATATTTATTAGAAAGATTTCTTTGAACAACAAGAGATTCCATTTAAATAAAAAACAACTTTCTTCATAGTTAGAAAATCATCAGCTCATCCTCTAAAATTTTCCTCAGCTAATACAATTTCAAATAGGTAAGTTATCTAAATTTATACACATCGAAAAGTATTGGCTATGTAAGCTTTCATGTATAAATCCTACTAAATATAAGAGTGGAACTGTGCACTATAATATGTAAGTCCATAAGTTATTGTTACTGTATGTATCACTTTTGGTAATTTAAATTTATAATGAATTTAAAGGGCCTTTAAAAAGTTAGACATTTACACCATACATTTTACTTTAGTACAATATTACAATATTTAGTACAATTCATTTAGAACACTAACTAAAAGGAGAATGACAATATATGCTTTACTCATATTTAGAAATAATTTTATTGTACTGCATATTCACTGGGTAAAATTATAAAGATTAAAATTATAGTTCATGTTTAATTCCAATTGCTCTAATTTTAGATTGTTAATTTGCTGAGATGTGGGCATCACTTAATTAGTGTTCAGTTTTCCAAATGATAGGATTATGAACAGGATAAATTCAGGTAATCATAAAGTCAAAGACAGTAAGAGCTGAGTAATGTTTTACAAGTCATATCAGTTTAATATGCTCATTTTTCAGTTGAAGAATTTAGAAATAGATCAAAGTTGTTTCATATCACATAAGTAATACAGATGCAGAAGTGCAACTAGAAATGTATCGTACTCTGTTCTTTCCAACTCCTCACGTCCTTCCTACTACTGCTTATTTCAAACAGGTTGCTAACTGGTACATTAATTTAAGAAAATTCTATTCAAAATCCCAATGGGCTTTTGAAACATCAAAAATTAATACTCAAAGGTATCTGAGAGGATAAGCATGAAGTAATAACCAATTCAGTTTTAATAATAATATTGGTAACAATAACATAGATGGGTTTATAAGACTAAGTACTAGAAGATAGCATTACCATAAATATATAGAATGTCAGAGTCAAGAAAAAGGGTCAATGCAACAAGGAAATTTTTAAAACATAAACATATATGAATATATAAATAAATAGTGCATATTATATATGTTACAAGTTGTAAATGAATGGTATGTTTCTATTTGGAAAAAATAGTCATATTCCTACCATACATACCAATGTAATATTATTTTTTAAGTAATTTTTGGGGGGATCATAATGGTTTACAGCATTGTGGAATTTTGGATATACATTATTATTTGTCAATTTCTGAATACACTTCATCAAGCTCACCTCTAGTGGTCTAATTTTTATCCATCACCCTATATATGTGCCCTTTTATCCCTTTCGATCCCCCCACAACCCCTGTCTCCTCTGGTAACCACTAATCGGTTCTCCTTATCTATGGATTTGTTATCTTCCACATATGTGTGAAATCCTGCAGTATTTGTCTTTCCCTGTCTGACTTACTTCACTTAACATCATACCCTCAAGGTATTTCCTCCATGTTGTTGGAAATGGGACAATTCAGTCTTTTTTTTATGGCTGAGTAGCATTTCATTATATATACTTATATACACACACCACATCTTCCTTATCTCTCATCTGTAGAAGGCTGCTTGGGTATCTTCCACATCTTGGCTATTGTGAATAATGCTGCAATGAACTTAGGGGTGCATAAATCTCTTTGGATCATTGATTTCAAGTTGTTTGGATAAATACCCAGTAGTGGGATAACTGAATCATTTGGTATTTCCATTTTTTGTTTTTTGAGAAATCTCCATACGGTTTTCCATAGTGGCTGCACCACTTTGCATTCCCACCAGCAGTGTATGAGCATTCACTTTTCTCCACACCCTCTCCAACATTTGTTGTTTTTTGTCTTGGTAATTATAGCCATTCTGACTGGTGTAAGGTGATAGCTCATTGTATGTTTGATTTGCATTTCCCTGATGATTAGTGACATTGAGCATCGTTTCATGTGTCTGTTGGCCATCTGTACATCTTCCTTGGAAAAATGTCTGTTCATATCCTCTGCCCAGTTTTTGATCGGGTTGATTTTTTGCTGAGTTGTGTGCATTCTTTATATATTTTGGAGCTCAACCCCTTATCTGATAAATTGTTTACAAATATTTTCTCCCAGTTGGTGGACTGTCTTTTCGTTTTGTTCATGGTTTCCTTTGCTTTGCAGAAGCTTTTTAGTCTGATGCAGTCTCATTTGTTAACTTTTTGTTTTGTTTCCCTTGCCTGAGTAGACATGGTATTCCAAAAGATGTTGCTAAGACCAATGTCAAATTGCGTATTACCTATATTTTCTTCCAAGAGTTTTGTGCTTTCAGGTCTTACATTCAAATCTTTAATCCATTTTGAGTTAATTTTTGTGTATGGTGCAAGGTAATGGTCTACTCTCATTCTTTTGCATGTGGCTGTCCAGTTATCCCAACACCATTTATTGAAGAGTCTTTCCTTTCTCCATTGTATATTCTTGGCTCCTCTTTCAAAGATTAAGTGTCCATAGATGTGTGGTTTTATTTCTGGGATTTCAATTCTGATCCATTGATCTCTTTGTCTGTTTTTGTGCCAGTACCATGCTGTTTTAAATACTATAGCTTTGTAGTGTGTTTTGAAGTCAAGGATTGTGATGCCTCCAGCTTTGTTCTTTTTTCTCAGGATTGCTTTGGTTATTCAGGGTCTTTTGTTGTTTCATATAAATTTTTGGATTCTTTGTTCTATTTGTGTGAATAATGTCATTGGGATTCTGATTGGGATTGAATTGAATCTGTAGATTGATTTGGGTAGTATGGACATTTTAACTATGCTAATTCGTCCAATCCATGAGCATGGAATATCTTTCCATTTCTTTATGTCTTCAATTTCTTTTAATAATATCTTATAGTTTTCAGTGTACAGGTCTTTCACCTCTTTGGTTAAGTTTATTCCTAGACATTTTATTCTTTTTGTTGGGATTGTAAATGGGATTGTATTCTCGATTTCTCTTTCTGCTAGTTCATTGTTAGTGTATAGAAATGAAACTGATTTTTGTAAGTTGATTTTGTACCCTGGGACTTTGCTGTAGTTGTTGATTATTTCTAACAGTTTTCTGGTGGATTCTTTAGGGTTTTCTATATACAGAATTTCTATATACAGGATCACATCATCTGCAAACAGCAAAATTTCACTTCCTCCTTTCCTATTTGGACTCCTTTTGTTTCTTTTTCTTGCCTAATTGCTCAGACAATACTTCCAGTAGTATGTTGAGCAGGAGTGGCAGAGTGGGCACCATTATCTTGTTCATGATCCCAGAGGGAGGGCTTTCAGTTTTTCACCATGAAGTATGATGTTGGCTGTGGGTTTGTTTTATATGAGCTTTATTATGTTGAGGCACTTTCCTTCTATACCCATTATATTGAGAGTTATTTTCATAAATGGATGTTGGATCTTGTCAAATTCTTTTTCTGCATATATTGAGATGATCATGTCATTCTTATTTCTCATTTTGCTAATGTGGTGTATCACACTGGTTGATTTGCAGATGTTGACCCATCCCTTGTGACTAGAATAAATCCCAGTGGATCATGGCACATGATCATTTTAAAGTATTGCTGTATCCAGTTTGCCAATATTTTGTTGAAGATTTTTGCACCTACATTCATCAGCGATACTGTCTGTAGTTTTCCTTCTTTGTGTCATCCTTGTCTGATTTTAGGATCAGGGTAATGTTGGGCTCATAGAATGTGTTAGGAAGCATTCTATCTTCTTCAATTTTTTGGAATACTTTGAGAAGGATAGGTACTAAATCTTCTTTGAATGTTAGGTAGAATTCTCCAGAGAAGTCACCTGGTCCTTGACTTTTGTTTTTTGGGAGGTTTTTGATTACTGTTTCAATCTTCATACTTGTGATTGTTCTATTCAAATTCTCTGTTTCTTCTTGATTTTATTTTGGGAGGTTGTATGAGTCTAGGAATTCATCCATTTCTTCTGGGTTATTGAATTTGTGGGCATATAGTTTTTCATAGTACTCTTTTATAATCATTTTCATTTCTGCAGTATCTCTTGTAATTTCTTCTCTTTCATTTCTAATTTCATTTATTTGAGCCTTCTCTTTTTTTCTTGGTGAGTCTGGCTAAGTGTTCGGCAATTTTGTTTATCTTCTCAAAGAATCAGTTCTTAGTTTCTTTAATCCTTTCTGCTGTTTTTTTAGTCTGTATTTCATTTATTTCTTCTCTGATGTTTGGTATTTCCCTCCTTCTGCTGACTTTGGGCTTTGTTAATTCCTTTTTGTCTAGCTCTGTTAGGTGCATTTTAACATTACTTATTTGAGATTTTTCTTGCTTGTTGACGTGGGCCTGTATTGCTTTGAATTTCCCTCTTTGACCACTTTTGTTCCATCCCATAAGAGTTGATATGTTGTATTTTCATTTTCATTTGTATCCAGGTAGTTTTTAATTTTCCCTTTTATTTCTTCATTGATCCAAAGGTTGTTCAATAGCATGTTGTTTAATCTCCACATATTTCTGATTTTCCAAGTTTTTTCTTGTAGTTGATTTCTAGGTTCATAGCATCGTGGTCGGAAAAGATGTTTGGAATGATTTCCATCTTCTTCAATTTATTGAGGCTTGCCTTATTTCCCAGTATGTGGTCTATCTTTGAGAAAGATCCATGTGCACTTGAGAAGAATTCATGTTCTGCTGTTTTGGGATGGAATGCTCTCTATATATCTTTTAAGTCCATCTGGTCTAGTATTTCATTTGAATCCACTATTTCCTTGTTGACTTTTTGTCTGGATGATCTGTCCATTGATGTAAGTGGGGTGTTGAGGTCCCCTACTGTTGCTCTGTTGCTGTTAATTTCTCCTTTTAGGTCTGTTAATAATTGCTTTATGTACTTTGGTCGGCCTTTGTTAGGTGCATATATATTAATGTGTTATGTCCTCTTGGTGTAATGTCCCTTTTGTCATTATACACTGACTCTCTTTGTCTCTCATTTTTTTTTGAACTTGAAGTCTGCTTTGTTTGCTAAAAGTATGGCAACACCCGCTTTCATTTTTTGGCCTTTAGCTTGGAGTATTCTCTTCCATCCCTCACTCTGAGCCTATGTTTGTCTTTAGAACTGAGATGTGTTTCCTGGAGGCTGTACATTGCTGGCTCTTTTTTTAAAATCCATCCAGCTACCTTGTGTCTTTTGATTGTAGAATTCAGTCCATTTACATTTAGAGTGATTATTGATATATGAGGGCTTGATGCTGCCTTTTTATCTCTTGTTTTCTGGTTGTTCTATATTTCCATTGTTTCTATTCCTTTGTATTTCTGACTGCCATTTCATTTTGTTGGTTTTTTGGGGGCTTTTCTCAGTTTTCTCTCTTTCTGTGAATTGTGCCTCTGCTTTGATTTTTTGTTTAGTGGTTACCATGAGGATTGTATAAAAGATATTGGAGATGAGATGGTCCATTTTCTCAAAGTCTCTTATCTCCATTAACCTAAGCAGGTTCCTTCCATTTCCTTTCCCCTTCTGAGTAATTGTTGTTACAAATTGCTCTGTTCTTAATGTTATTAGTTTGTGACTAAGTTGAAGTGTTTCTTATTACTTTTGATGCTTTCTTTCCCTTTCTCTTTTAAGTTATAACTGAACCTTTGCCTCCCTGTTCTAGTAGAGAGCGGCAGTTTTCTGATTACGTCTGTCTATTTATCTCCTCGCTCAGAACTTTGTAGGCCTTTGCCTTTTTGTTGCCGGTGTGAGGGCATCTTTAATTATTTCTTGTGGGGGAGGCCTAGTGGCGATGAACTCCCTCAGCTTTTCTTTATCTGGGAAAGCTTTTGTTTCTCCATTGTATCTGAAGGAAAGTTTTGCTGGATAGAGTATTCTTGGCTAAAACTTTCTGTCTTTCAGTATTTTGAATATATCATTCCATTCTTTCCTAGCCTGTAGGGTTTCTGCTGAGAAATCTACTTAAAGCCTGATACGGTTTCCTTTGTAGGTTATTTTCTTCTGCCTTGCCACTCCTAATATTTTTTTCTTCTTCATTGACTTTTGCCATTTTTACTATTATGTGCCTTCAAGATGATCTTTTAGCATTGATGAAATTAGGTTTTCTATTAGCTTCGTTTATTTGTAAATCCAGAATCATCCCCAGGTTTGGGTATTTCTCAGCAATTATTCCTTTGAACAAGCTCTCTGCTCCTTTCTCTCTCCCTTCTCCCTCTAGAATACCTATAATCCTTATGTTGCTCTTCCTAATTGTTGGCTATTTCTCAAAGAATTCCTTCATTTTTTAAAAATCTTAGTTCTGTCTCCTCCTCCACCTGTACTATTTCTATGTTTTTACATATTTCACAAATTCTTTCCTCCATAATATCAGCTCTATTTCTTAAGGATTCTAGATTATTTTTTATTTCATTAATTGTGTTTTTCACCTCCAGAATTTCTGCTTGTTTTTTTTTATAGTTTCAATCTCTTTGGTGAAGAGATTCATTTTATTGCTGAGCTCCTTGAATTGTCTTTCTGTGTTTTTTTGTAAGTCGTTCAGTTTCCTTATGACAAGTATTTTGAATTCTGTTATTTAGGTTGTAAATTTCTGTGGCTTCAGGGTGGTTTCTGGACAACTGTCCTTTTCCTTCTGGTCTGAATTGTTGCTGCAGTTTCCCATGGTGTTTGATGAAGTAATCTTTTGTTGGGGCATTTGTGGTATTATTAGGTCACAGATTCCCAGCTGTTAGTGCTAGGGGGAAGCTGGAGCAGAACTTCTGGCTCCACTTCATCTGCTGGAAGTTGTGGGGGTATTATGGGTGCTTGCTTTGGCCTGGCGTGCATTCAGGTGCTTGTGTGGACTGTGCTTAGTAGGCGTGGTTTCCTTGCTGGACTGAGCTAGTGCCACTCCTTGGCACTGCAGGGGCACTATGGGCTCCCCCTCCCCACCAGGAAAGTGATCACCAGTGGGCTAAAAGCTGCCACTGCCTCTTCGCACAGCTGCCTGGACCATGTTCCCTCTTTCAGTGCTTAGCAGCACTATGCGTGCTCAAGTGGGCCTGCAGTGTGATTGCCCCCACTGTAGATCTCCTCGGTCTCTGTTTATGGTCTGTGGGGTCACTGTGCTTGGTGGGCAAGGCTTCCTCAACAGACTGAGGTAGGGCCACTCCTTGGTGGCACAGACGCACAGTGGGTACCCCCTCCACACCAGGAAAGTGATCATGAATGCAGGCTGAAAGTTACCACCGCCTCCTCCTATGGTCACCCAGGTGTGTATTCCCACTTTCGGGGTGTTTGTGCCAAGCTGGTAATCATTCGTCTGTGTGCACAGGGCTACTGGGGGAAAATAGGGGGTGCTCAATTATCTCCACCACTTCCTGAGGGGCCAGTCCAACCACCCTCAGATGTATAACTGCATGTGTCTCTCAGGCATCCTGTTGTGCTGTGCAGGCTTCCTTCATTGGTCAGTGAGTGTCCATTTAGTTGTAGTTCAAAATGGGGAGAGACAAAGGGGACAACTCACTGTGCCATGTTGCTGACATCCTCTGTTTCTGTACTGTTATTATTTTGTTTTTGTAGTTCAAGGGGGAATAACGGCTTTTCCAGTCAAGACTCACAACCACAAACTTTTAAGGAAAGGATTGATAAATTGTAAAATGCAGAATAAATACGTTTATTCAGATAAGTCATGGATAAAAGTCTTTTAAGTCTTTTTGTCTTTTAAGACAAGCCATGGACCGTGGAGGCTACTTTTATATCCAGTGGTCTACGTCTAAAGCTGTGGTTGGGAGAAACAAGTCATACTACCAATATGTTCTTCCGATATCTTGTTTTCCTGCTAAGTAAACTGCCTTCTGGGCTCCATGTCTACCTGGAAGCACTGAATTCCCGTGTACCTCCGTGATTTACACTCAATGATCTGAATGCTTCCTGTGTCCATTCCTTTGCATAGCCCCACTTTCTTCAAATCTGGTACTCAGATTAATCACTTCAGTGATTATCCTATGATGCTCTCCTGCTCATTGTTTCTCACACCTCTGAGGTTGGGCATCCCTATGAAGACCCCACTTTCTGAAGCAGTCTTTTCTAGAAGCTGTGTTCATTTTGTTTTCTGTCCTTGGGAAATTCAGTCAAATCATGTCCATTCAAGACACATTTCCTTTTCCTTTACTTTTCTATTTTAGTACTGATTATTTTTTAAAAGGTTGCTTTTTGTAATTTCTACCGAGTTTACTAAAAAAGTGAAGTGAATATCTGCATTTCATCAACCCTGTCAATGAATTTCAAGCTTTTGGAATTTAGTAAAATAATGATTTGCATTCTCTTTGAAAATAAAGGGACAGGAGTAACTGGAAATTATACACTTCTTTTTAATAATAGAAGACATGGCAAAGAACAATGTTTTAGAAATTTAATGATTTATAAAATAGCATAGAAGGTCAGGTAGTAAAAATTTCTCTAATGACTGGATATATGTTTTTCAAAAGACTTAATTAGAAGAAGTTAATATGTCTTTTGTAGGATATAACATAATAAGCAATATATTTTAAAAATCTAATTTATGTAGTATTTTCCTTTGTAATTATAGCTATGGAACTAAAGCAAAATCCAAAATATTATTTACATTTAGAATGTCAACTCTCTTGTGGTATGTATTAAAAGTATACGAATATTTCTATTACGTAAAACATTTTCTTTCTACAGAATGAGTGGCCTAGACTAGGCAAGCCTTGTTTTTCTATCCTCAATATTATCATATGCTAACTTGAATAGGCTGTGCCTTTTAAATTGTAACAAAATGTTCTTCTAGTACAATGGTAATTTTGTGACATTCATAATTCTTAGGAAAAGAAATCATTATTTACTGTCTTTATTTCTTAAAATGTATTATGATATATTTTGTATATCCTTTATATCATATCAATATATATATCATATATATTTATATATTGTCTATTGTATACTCATGGTGTATATAATAAGAAATATTATTTAATAGGCTATATGATAAAAACAATAAATATTGTAGTACTCTAGATGGAATTTGAGTGAATACCAAAAGAAGTAAAAATACCAAATAGATACATAAGCATTCTGAATAGACCCTATATTGATACAGTCTGAAGACATATTAAGCTAACTTGTAACAATAAAATATTTTCTGTAGTATTATGAAATGTGATAAAAGGACATACTGCAAAAATCAAACTTATATGGGACTGCAACCCATATTTTTTCAATGCCTTTTGTTTTGTTTCTTATATACAGGAATATGTGCATTTGAGTCCAACAACCATACCCACAAGATATTTTAAGGTATTAATCCCTGCTTCATTTTGTATCATAGTATTTTATTCATTCAGAATTAGTACATAGAGTTTTTGATACTGTGCATAAGATCAAAAATTTCATCATTGATCCTAATTGTGAAACTTATTACTCTGAATCATATCGCAGTTTAGAATATTGAACTGCTGAATTGAGCTAAGCTATATACATAATTTTGTAAAACTACGTATCTATAAATTTCAGATAAAAAGAAGCATATGAAAATCAGATTAGAACTTTTTGTGCCCTACAAAGTGCTCAAAGAAATTTAGTTAGTAATCGAATCATCAGCATACAAACTTTGTCCTTTTTGAATGTTCCTAGGGTGCATAAAAGCAATTCATAGAGAAGGATATGGTAATGACAACTGGCATTGGATCGAATTCATAACACTGTTAGAAAAAAACTGCCATTCTAAACACTAGAAAGTGATTCAGAAGCCAGAAACATCACCAGTACTATATATCATTCAGCATCCTAATTCTGCTTTGTCCCAATAAGCTTCACTAAATGCCAGTCTCTCTGCAGATGTAAGATTGATTGAACATTCTTCATTCAATGCAAATATGAGTCGTTAAAATTATAAGAGCGCTTCTGTTATATAAAATATTTTCTTCCTGCAGAATGAGTGGTCCGTTATAAATAGAGATAAAGGGGGTTTCTTGATCACTGTAATTAAACACTTTGTCACTTGATGAAAATCACTATTATAAATTTAGATGATAAAAATAGCATGAAAAATGTAGCATTATCACCACTGTATTTAAAATACCATCATTTGTTTTATCCATGTTTCCACGAGATTGCCAGATTATAAAATTATTTTATTTGGGGGCAAAATTGGATTAACCTGATAAATTTAATCCACTGTGCA
Source organism: Equus quagga (assembly GCF_021613505.1). Taxonomy (NCBI): domain Eukaryota; kingdom Metazoa; phylum Chordata; class Mammalia; order Perissodactyla; family Equidae; genus Equus; species Equus quagga. The sequence goes on along the minus strand of NC_060268.1, from coordinate 7,693,628 downwards.
TGCATGCCCCTGTGTTTGTACAAACTGATAAGTATTTATGAATGTGAGTAATGAGTTCTTCCCACTGAGGGTTTAGTCATAGTAAACCTCTTTCCCACCCAAGTTATATTTTAAACAATTGTTTACCAAACATCCTAGATGGAGATCAGTCTGGAGCTGCCTCAGACTTTGTTAGGTAAATGTGTGGTTGAATTGCAAAGCCAATGTTATCCATTTCAATACTACTTCCTGAAAAGTTTATCATTTGAATGAAAATGTATTTTGCCTACTGCTCCTGATTCTTAATATTTAATGCTCTCCTCTGCTGGGCTGTGTAGTCTCTAACTCAAACAAAGTGTCTTGTGAAGGGACTGAACTACTGGAATAAGCATTCTCTACTCGGTATCTCATGGTGGTTTTCTTGTAGGAATAAAATATTTTTTTGCACAATGTTATATATATTTTTACAGAATGTTCATGTATACAGAGGTTTGTTCCCTAACCGTTTTGGTCTCCGTGATACTAGGTGCTTGATGGGTGAGGAGATTTCTCAGTCTACTTCATTATAGTGATTCAGGGCTGCTTTTTTCATGACATGTGAAGAGTTTCAGATTTTACTCAACATGCATGCTAACATCATGGATTCCAGTAGATGACATGAGATTCCTGGGTCAGAGATAAAAGAGAGTTTATTATTTACAACATTAACTGTAGCCAGTTTCTCCACGTTTTGTGCCAGTTCACTGAGCTCTATTCTCACATGGTGACATGACTGAGGCAGATGACACTGTATATGCAGTAGATTGTGGTTCAGGAGAGGACACCTACGTTCGGTGGACTTTGTCTCTCACTAATGGGAAGTAAGCATGCTTGCCCTTTGCTCTGTAGGAGACACTATCTCTATTTTCTAAGATCCTAAGCGTATCTTCCCTTTGCTACAGAGGGAGTCACCACAGCTTTCAAAGCTCTTTTCTACACAAAAGTCCCTGAAAAGATACTCTGAAACAAAAGGTAGTCAGAGCCCCACTTCACAAGACATGAAGAAATATGACAACCTATGAAGAATTTCCTCTGAACAGTTTTAAGCCACAAAGAGTCACAGTATCTTTTAGTCCAAGCTGATTGTTATTTTGCCAATATAAATCCAAAATATTTAGTCAGCTTTGTGTCTATTTGATTTATCTACATGCACTAATAGCCACACCCATAGTTACTATCAAGTATACTTCTTTTCTTTAAATTACTAGTTTTATTGAGGCAGATTTTATGTATAATAAAATTCACTGGTTTTAAGTATACATTTCAATGATTTTTACCATATTCACAAAATTGTGCAGCCATCACCAAAATCTAAATTTAGAACATTTCTATCCCCTCAAAGAGAAACCTCGTGCCTGTTTACAGTCGCTCTTCATCCCTACGCCTAGTACTAGGCAACCACCAATCAACTTTTGTCTTCAGTTATTTGCCTTTTCTGGACATCTTATATAAATGGAATTAAAAAATGAATTTTGTGGAGGCTAGCCTGGTGATGCAGCAGTTAAGTTCGCATGTTCCACTTCAGTGGCCTGGGTTTCACTGGTTCGGATCCCAGGTGCAGACATGGCACTGCTCATCAAGCCATGCTGTGGTAGGTGTCTCACATATAAAGTAGAGGAAGATGGGCAGGGATGTTAGCCCAGGGCCAGCCTTCCTCAGCAAAAAAAAGGAAAAAAGAAAAAAAAGAGGAGGATTGGTGGCAGATGTCAGCTCAGGGCTAATCTTCCTCAAAATAAATAAAAGAGTTCTTTTGAGTCCGGCTTCTTTCACTTAACATGTTTTTGAGGTTCATCCATGTTGTAGCATGAATCAGCAATTTACTTTTTTTTTATGGCCAAGTAACAATTCATTGTATGTATGTACCACATTTATTATTGTTCATTGATTCATGGGTATTTGCACTGTTTTCTCTTTTTGGTTATTGTGAATAATGCTGCTTGAACGTTTATATACAAGTCTATGAGTGGACACACATTCTTTCTCCTGGGTACCCAGGAATACAATTTCTGAATAATACAGTAATTCTGTTTGATATTTTTAGAAACTATCAAACCATTATCCAAAGTTACTCCTCCATTTTACATTCTCAGTCACAATATATGAGGTTTTTAATTTTTCCACATTTTTGTCAACACTCATTACCATCTTTTTTATGATAACCATTCTAGTGGGTGGGAAGTAATATCACATCATGCTTTTGATTTGCATTTCTCTAATCACTAATGATGTTGTGCATCTTTTGATATGCTTATTAGTCAGTCGTATATCTTCTTTGCAGATATGTCTATGCCAATCTGTTGGCTATTTTTAAAGAGGGTCATTTGTCTTTTTATTATTGAGTTGTAAAAGTTTTTACATATTCTGGACATAGGTCCTTTATCGGATATCTTATTTGCAACTATTTTATTCCAGTCTGTAAATAATCTTTTTTGATTAATGGTGTGTTTTGAACTGTAAAAAGTTTTAATTTTTATAACATGGTTATGTTTTTGTTTCTCACTTCAGCTATTGTTATCATATCTAAGTAACCGTTACACAACCAAAGAGTCTACCTTTTTTTAAGAGTTTTATAGTTTTGGCTCTTACAGTTGAGTCTATGTCAAATATACTTATATTTTTTCCATTTCTATGATTCTTCCCATATGACTGTCCCTTGGATTAATTATAATTATGCTTAATTATCAGGCTTTAGTAGAAAATCTTACTGATTGATTCCTTTCCACTAAGTCCTTTGTTCTAAGTAAAGTATTTTACTTCATGACACATCATTAATTGGACCTTAACTTTGAGAAATTTTTATGGATTTAGTGATTAAAACTGATGGGTGTGACCATAGTATACTTCATTTGGTCCTTTGTGCAACAATGAGTTTAATTGGAAATTATCCCTGAAAGCAATTCTCAAGAGTGACTTTTACTATTTAGGAATAGAACCAGTGGTATTTTCAAATCTGCAACTTTCCAAATTCGTGAGCTTCTTCTAGCCTTTCATTCTTGCTTTCAAACTAGCTAATTCTTTTCTGATATATTTATTTCCTATATTACCTTGTATTACTTTACCAAATATGGCCTCAGAAATCAAATCACAGTAATAGTATTCTATTTCCTAACTCTTCTCCAAGAGCTGCAAGATCATCATGCCAGATAGGCTTCCAAGTTCCCATAGACGCATGTTGACCAACTATTCTGCCACTACATGAATAGAATCATCATCTTTCTGGCCTATTATAACAATTTACTTACCGATTACACACACACACATCGTGAACTTTTGTATGATAATACTTACCATTGATAATAATTTATGTATTAGACAGGATATTTTAAGTTATGTTGCAGTAACAATAAACAAAAAGTCTTGGTGGCTTATAGTAAAAGTTTTTCTCATGCACAAGACAATTATTGCAAGTGGTCTGGGTGGTCTGAACTACATGCCCCACTCATGAACCCAGGCTGACATAGAAGATATCATCTGACATATCTCTGGTCAGACTTGGAAAGGTCTATTGGCCACCATAAAGGCACAACCACTAAAAGACCAGAAATAGAGGTTATAACTTTCAGACTCTCGCATAAAAGGTGATGATAAAAGAGAATACCTTATTCTTCTAAAAGAAGACAATAAAGGAAAGAAAAAATGAACAAAGAATAATAAGCAAATGTAGAAAGCACTTAAATAAATGATAAATGTGACCCAATAAAAGTGCAACTTAGATAAATGCAAATAAACTAAATGCTCCAAATAAAAAAATATTTTTAGGCTGCATAAAATAATTAAACCTAATAATAAGGTCTTTAGAAAAGATGTCTATAAAGGACAAGAATATTTTTAAAAATCATGTAAGCAAAAGGATGGAAAACATACCATGCAATAACTAACTAAAAGAAAGTTGGAGGTTGCTTTATTAATATAAAATAAAATATATTATTAGAGACGAAGCCATAACTTCCTAGAAATAAAAGGTTTGCTTTAATATAACACAAATTAGACTTCATTTTATGCATCAAAATGATGCATAACCAAATAAGACTCTAGAAAAAAATAAAGAGATCGTGAGAAAAGAAAATTGCAAGTCAATGTTATTCAGGATTATAAATCCTAAATAAAGTATTGACAAGCTAACACAGCAATACATAAATAGGATAGTCTGCCATAATCAGATTGAGTTTTGCATTCTGAGGAATGGAAACTAACTTAACATTGGAAAATCAATTGATTAATATAGAATATCAACAATTAAAATAGAAAAATTACATAGTTATCTCAGTAGATGCAGAGGAAAGTTTGACGAAAATCCTAAACTATTAATTATTTAAAAATTATGTATTGGTGAAAGATTAAAAGCTTTCCTTGTGTGTTTGAAAACCATTATCGTCTAGCATTTTATTTCAGGTACAAGTCATTGAAGTAAAAAAATAAAAGACAAAATGTATAAAAATTACAAAGAAAAAATAATGTCCTCATTTTCAAAATTACAATTATTAGAATATTATTATGCAATAATCATAATTGTTATCTAAAATACTATTATTCCTTATTAGAAAATTAATAATAACATGTAGGAGACTGTAGTAGCATGTCACTGCATATTCCACATACTACATTTCTGAACACAAAATTTTAATTGTATTTATATATACTTGGAACAAACAAGTGGAAATTACTCCATTAGGGAACCAAGAATGAATAAATATTTATCTTCTGAAAATATATACATATATATATTTATGTGTGTATATATATAAATGTATATGTGTATGTATATATTCATGGATATATGAATGTATTTATGTGTGTGTATAAATATATCTTGCTGTGTCTATACAAAAGATGAAAAATTACATTATATTATATAGCACAAAGTTAATATAGTGCTGATTAAACTATTGTATGGTGCTTTTTTAACAGTTAGAATTTTTTGTACATATTGAAAGAGTTCGGTTTTACTTATTTAGACTATCGTAAATCATTACCATATATTCATGAAAATAAAATACAGTTCACTGAGTTATTTTAGAAATTCCTAAAGTGTCTATGAATTTACACTTCTAAATAATTTTCTGACTCAGAATTGTTGATATCCGTGTGTTTAACAATATTTTCTTTGTTCCAAGTGTTTTAGTGATTCAGGGTTTTCCTTAAAATTCAAAACGTGATATTCTAAAAATGTTGAGGTCTTCTTATTTGACAAAATTTCTAGCTTCTCTTTTTCTTTGGTCGAATAATGTTTCCAGATTATAAGCAGCTTCTCAAGAATGTAACCATGAGTTTCAGATGAAATGACCTTCTGTTATCCTGTGCCTTCGTGCTTGGTTACGCCAGCTTGTACTGGGGTTCTGACATTCCATTGTCTCTCAAGAGGGACTGGTCCATTTCTTCAGCCTTCTGTTGGATGGTTTTGGTGACACAGGCATTTCATCTGCACTCACTCACTAGTAAAGCATTAACACCTTTTTATTTACCCACTGGCCATTCTTAGGTTTCTTTAAGTCTTTTTCTTTTTTTTTTTTTTTCTGCTTTGGAAGAAAATACGGAATTTCCATAATTTCTGCAATGATGAGTGTTTGCTTCGTAGCATCAAATTGATGCTCCATTTCTCTGTTTTTGTGTCTTTCTGTGCAAACAATCTTTCCGTTTCAATTATCAAAGAGTCTAATCTTTCTAATAAACTTTATATTTTTGAATAATTTTAGACTATGGAAAAGTTGCAAAAGTAGTACAGAGATTCCTGTATATCTCTCATCTAGTTTCCCCGATTCTTAACTTACGTTACCACCTTACATTTGTCAAAACTATGAAAACCCTTGTACGTTACTGTTAATTAAACTCCAGCCTTTATTTAGATTTCCCCAGTTTTTCCAGTAACCTCACCTTACATCTTTATGTTCCAATATCCAATCAGGGTACCGGATTTCATTTAGTTGTCACGGCTCCTCCCCCTCCTCGGGTCTCTCACACTGTTTTAGTCTTTCTTTGGTTGTATGACATTGACAGTCCTGAGGAGGACTGAACAGGTGTCCTCTGGAATATCTTCTAATCTGAATTTGATATTTTTCTCATGATTAGTTTAGTTCAGTCCTTTTGAAGACAATTTAAATAGTTAAGCAAACCCAATGTATTTCATAACAAAGCACACTTAACTGCACATAGCTCATATGAAAATGTAATTATGTGAATACCTGTGACTATGGTGATGCTGCCCGTCTAATGACAACCATCTACTCTAGCCACCTGGCAGACAGTACTTGCAAGACAGCATTGATGATGAGCCATCTCCTGTCTTCAACCGTTAAAGTGTGCTAACAGGTACATCTTGGAATCTACGAAATAGAGCAGTATCTCATCGACTGAAGATAACTTGCAGAACAAGTTAACAGACACCTGGGGACAGACATTACCCGAGTGCTCACAAATACAGGTTCAAGAAATCCCCTTTTGCATTGGTAGAGAAAAGCATGTCTTAGGAAGGACAGGAGTTAGTCATGGCAATATATGTAGCTATTTCTGGGCATTTTCCATCTTAGCATAAGCCACCACCAGATGAGGGGGTTAATTATGCTAATCAAGAAGTAAATTAAAGAGACGAGATTCTTTCTAAGATAGAAAGGACAAGCAAATACAAAGTGCTCCTTTTTCTAGAGGCAGTAACTACAGCTGCACCAAGTTACAGCTGATCAGTGAAGAGAGATGTCGTTTAAACCAAAAATTTTTTATTGAATATAATTTCAAAAATAAATTACCTTCAAGAAAGAGGTTATTTGTAGGTCTTGAACAAAAGCAAGGACATGAAAACTATTTTACTAGAAGGCAGAGAAAGTAGCTGAATCACACTTCACTCAGCTCTTCTTCTCTAAAAATTATAGTTAAGTTATTCTAAATAACAGAGAGAATGTAGACTAATAAGTACGAGGTAGTATAAAAGAGATGAAGTAACAGTTACCACAAGAAAATAAGAATGGGCTTGTGTCTGTACGTGGGCAATATTTGTGACCACTCGGAATAACAGAATCTAGGTTTGAAGAGGAAGTCAGCTCCCTTTATCTGAGAAAATCTGTTTAGTAACAAGAAAAGGTTTAAAAAGTGGATATCATAAATGCACAAAATGACAAGTAGACTCTCATTCCACTGCCCCAGTGGAATAAAGAGAACTTTTTGGAATAAAGTGGATCGATTGCCTCAGGAGCTCAGAATCCAGTATTTTTTTTTTAAATCGGTATCAATTACTAATGTATATGTTGCACAAAAAAGGTGCCAAAGCGATGGTAAATATTAAATAATTTTTATTTGAATGAGTATAGGTATATAAAAAAGGAAAAGAACTTATGAGTAGGGTAAGCAGAAAATCTCCCATGAAGAAAATGACATTTGAATTGGGAAAGGAAAGTGACACTATTTCTTAAATCTCTGTGTAAAAAGCTGGTTGGTCTGTTTGGGAAAAGCAGATCGCTACGGAAGTGGAAGACGCAGCCAGAAGACCAAGCTGTGAGAAAACCGAGGTGCATTTTAATGTCTGCTTAAGGATTGAAGATGTGATTTGGTAGAAACAGGAGCCACTGCAGGTCGTTCGGTGAGTTAGTGACATGATGAAATAGCAATTAGAAAGATTAAATTCAGGGTGTATTTAGGATAAATTAAAGTAAAAGAGGTGCAGTGCTGCTTCAAGCTTGTCGCTAATGAATTTATCCTCATGAAAGCAGATTGAGCAAGATTCTCTCTTGGGAGCAAGGACCTTCCGGGCAGGTGGACGCTCTTTTGTCTTGTGCTTTTTCATAGCAGCGTATGTTAATTTGTATTTTACTCTGCATCATATCTTACTGTTTTAACACAGAGCATGGTGTCATACTTTCATGAAGATGCGCTCTTTCTAATTTTTAGCTTCACTGAGTAAGCTCTAGCACATCAGTTTAGCCGGGGAACATCAGCGCCGATTTTCCAAACCAGAACTACGAAAAAGAACGGCCTTTGACTTAAACAGAAAAATACAGTAACATCCAATACAATGTTATCAGTGGGAAAAGAAAGTACGTTGCATATTTTGCCAAAGGAAAAAAAAAATATCTAATTAGAGATTCATTGAATGAGGAAGTAGTTTTGAATCAAAGAAGGAGCTTAGGTTTCCAGCCGGGAGGTCTGAGGGAATAGTGATGCCATTAACAGAAGGAACCCTGAAGAAAGCCCTCTCATTGAAGGACAGCTTTTCCATTCTCCCTCTAAACTGTTCAGAACAACAGCATACTGAGAAAGTCTACCCTCTTTTCATAACCTTCATTTGATGTTCTATAACTGATGTTTATAAGTGATGGGCATTTTTTCCAGATATCTAGTATTCAGAGTAGATAACTCATCATCTTTAGTAATGTTTAAAAAAATGCATCACAAAGTAATTTTTATTTCCTTTAAGTTTTTGTGTCCTAAGTCAGTTGCATTTCCAGCCCTACCCTTGTAATTTTACCTTTCATCAGCGTTTTTTTTTAGGACAGAGCACCGTCTGGTACTGTCTTTTTTCTCTTCTCTGACCTGCTTTGAATTGTTCTTTATTGCAGTTGGGATCAATACATAAAGCTGAAAGACATATTTAGGAGTTTCCTTTTAAATAAAGTTCAGTAAAGCTGAATTTCTCATGTTCAAAGTTAATTACTCAAACAAAAACGTAACACTAAATAATAAAAAAATAAAATATTTACCCAATGTTTAGAATATTTCAGGTAATGTACTAAGTACAGGCATACCTTGTTTTATTGCATTTCGCTTTATTGTGCTCCATAGATATTGCGTTTTTTACAAGACCCTCCACCAGCAAAAAAATTGCAACTTTGTGAAGTCTCAGATGATGGTTAGCACTTTTTAGCAATAAAGTCTTTTCTAATTAAGGTGTGTACGTTATTTTCCTAGACATAACGCTGTTGCGTATTAGACCACAGTGTACTGTAAACATAACTTTTATATGCACTAGCAAACCAAAAAATTCATGTGACTCACTTTATTGCAATATTCACTTTATTGTGGTGATCTGGAACAAACCCACAACATCTCCGAGGTATGCGTGTCTTTTAAATGGACTAACACATTTTATCATTAGAACATCTCTATGACATTGAGAATATAACTATGTACATTTGCAGGTGAGGAAATTGAGGGGTAGTTACCATAACACAAACTCTGGCAGATGTTTAGTAAGTTGCTGGACCAGAATTTGAATACAAGCACTTCCTGCCATTCATAAACGCACTCAAACTGCATGACCTGAAAAAACTTTATTATAGTTTTTACTTTATTTTCTAGTGTTTATTTTAATTTGCAGTTTTTTTAATAGTCCAAAATTTATAAGCATTTGTGTAATGCTATATAAGATTCATACTTATTTAATGAGGAAATTATATCTAATCAAGTCCATATTTCAAAAGCATCTTTGTCATTCTGCTGTGGGCATAATATGACAACAAATATGTTGAATTGCATGTGCATCATGTCTTTTGCATGGTTTTCATTACTGTCCAATTCATAGAAGAGGAAAGAATTGTGTTGGAGTTCAGTGTCTGGTGTCATTTCCTTGTTCCCATATAGCTCCACTCTCTCCCTCTTCTTTTCTACCCTTATTGATAAATGTTGTAAGAACAACAATACAATGTTATTAGAACTATTACTTTTACAATTGCCTTCTAAGTCACTTTAAAAAAAATTACATTGTCTTTTATAATTGCCTACATAATTACCTCTTCTGATCTTTCCCAGACTCAACTTATTATCTAGAGTCACTTCCTTTCAGCTTAAAGCAATTTTTTCAATGTACCTTTTAAAATAGGTCTGTTACCAAAAATTTAGTCTTTGATAATCTGGGAGTATTTCTATTTTGGTTTATTTTTAAAGTGTAGTTTTTCTGGGAATATAACTCTTGGTTGACAGCTTAGTTTGTTGTTTTTCTCGTTTCTTAAGGTAGAAGATTATGTTATTGATTCAAAATGTTTCTTTTCTTACAGTATAGACTTTACAGCTTAAATTTCCTCTAAGCCAGTTTTAGCTGAAGATCCTCAATTCTGCAACATTGTGCTTTCATTTTAATTCATTACGAAATAGTTCCTGGTTTCCCTTGTAATTTCTTCTTTGCTCTATTTGTTATTTAGAAGTCTATATTTTAATTGCCGTATATTTGTGAATTTCCCAAAGTTCTTTCTGCTGTTGATCTGGAGTTAAGTCCATTGTGGTTAGAGAACATGCTTTGTATTTTTTCAGTCTTTTTAAATTTATCAAGGCTGTTTTATGGCCTAAACGACGGAGAATGTTTCATGAGCACTTGAGAAGAACATGTCTTCTGCTGTTTGAGGGTGGAAGATTCTATAGATTTAGTTCTATCTAGTTAATTGATAAGGCTTTTGGATTCTTCTATATAACTGCCGATTTCCTGCCTAATTTTCTAGACGTTATCGATGGGAGTACTGAAGTCTCCAACTATTATTTTTTAAGTCATCAATTTCTCTTTTGAATTCTGTCAGTGTTTGCTTCAAGTGTCTTCAGACTCTGTTTTTTGGTGCATGTATGTATTTATAATGGTCATATTTTACTGAAAAATTGACATTTTTGTTGTTATAAAAAGTCTATCATTGTTCCTAGTATCACTTATTTCTTAAAGTATATTTATTTTATTTTACTATAATCATTCCAGCTCACTTATGAGTGCTGCTTGCATAATATATATTTTATCCTTTTACTTTAACCTATGTTTAACCTGAATCTAAAGCTTATCTCCTACAGACATTGTATAGTTTTATGTTATTTTTTTTGTCCAGTCTGATAATCTGCCTTTTGCTTGAAGCACTGAATCCACTCACATTTGTTTTATTATTGATGTGGCTAGAATATGTCATTATTTTTGCTGTGTGCTTTCTGTATGTCTCAACTTTTGTTTATCTGCTCTTCCTTTATTGCATTATTTAGTGATAAAAAAAGTATTTTGTATTACATCAAATATCTCCTGTGTTGGTTTTTACTTATATTTTTGAGCTATTTTCTTAGTGTTTGAACTTAGGGTTAAAATATACATCTTTGATTTTCAGAATCTACTTCAGATAATATTAACTTGATTCCAATAAAATACAGTGACTTAGCTTCAACATAACTCACCTACTCTCAGTCTTGTCTGCAATTATTGTTCATATATATATATATATAGTTCATAATCTTTTCTGTTTTCAATATTCTTTTTTCCATGGATTTGAGTTACTATTTGGTATCATTTTCTGTGGCAATTCAGTCTCTTTCTCTTCCCTTCCTTTTACTGTTACTTATTGTCATATATAATACATAGTCACATATATAATATTGCCATATATACATATATAGTCATATATAATATATAGTTATGTGTGTAATATATAATATACTATATTGTTATATATAATATCACGTCTTATATAAGCCCAACAGTAAAATTTAATATTGTTTTGAAAAGTTGGGTAAGAGAAAAATGTAGCAAAAACATAGAATTATATATTTATGTAATTATCGTTTATAATTGCCTAATAATTATTCTAACAGCATTCTTTGTTTCTTCATATGGGTTTAAATTATTGTGTTGTATCTCTTTCTTTCAACTTGAAGGCCTTCTTTTAGTATTTCTACTAACTACGAGTTTCTTAAAACTTCGTTGTGGGAATGTTTTTATATTGCCTGCATTTATGAAAGGTTATTTGCTGGACATAGGATCCTTGATTGACAGTTGCTTTTTTCCCCAGCACTTTGAATCTGTCATCTTTCTGCCTCTGGTCTCTGTTGTTTCTGATGAGAAGACAACTGGTAATTTCATTATACTTCCCTTGCAGAGTTGTTTACTCTCTGGTACTTTGAAAAATTCTTCTTTGTGTTTGGCTATGAGTTCAACTATGATGTATATCAATGGATCTTTTTGTGTTTACCCTCCTTGGATTAAATGTAAATTATTACATTTCATCGAATTTGGAAAGTGTTTGGCTATCATTTCTTCAAATATTTTGTCTACCCCTCCCTCTCGTTTCCCTTTTGAACTTCCATTACGTATATGTTAGTACATTTGATATTGTCCCTCAGATCTCTGAATCTATTCTAATTTATGGTCTCTCCTCTTCAAATTAAATAATTTGTATTGATCTATCTTCAAGGTTACTAATTCTTTCTGCTCTCAGAATGATGCTGATAAAGCTCTCTAGTGAAGTTTTTCTTATGGTTATTAAATTTTTCAATTTCATGATTTTCATAATTTCTATCTCTTCATCAATATTTTCTAAGCAATTCTTTTAATTCTTTAACCATGGTTTCCTTGAGTTCTTAGAACATATTTATAATACTTATTTTGATGTCTTTGCTATGTTCAACATCTGGGGCACTCAGAAATAATTTCTATTGATTGCTTTTTTTCTGTATTTGCATCTCAATTTCTTATTTCTTTGCATGTCTCCTAAGATTTTGTTGAAAATTGGACATTTTAAATAATATATTATGGAAACTTTAGATATTAATCTCCCTTTTCTCTGGGAAGTGGAGGGAGGAGGTGCTTTTTTCCTGGTTTTTTCATTTGTATTGGGTGAATTGCCTGAATTAATTCTGTAGAGTCTTTCTACTTTACAGTATGTAGCTCCTGATGAATCTGCTAAGTTTTGTTTTGCTTTGTTTTGTTATTAAGCTTGGCATTTTAGAGATTTTCACCCTGTGCTGATGGACTTTCATGTATTTTTGAAGACACGTGTGAAAGTTCAGGAAGCTTGCAATCTGCCCCAGCTTGCATTTTCTGTTCAGCTGAGAGATGTCCATACTTGGGGGAGAGAGAAGCTTCCTGGTGCTGTTTGAGTGTGTGCAAAGTCATGTGCAAGAGCACAGCCTTCCAAACGGCCAAGGATAGATGAAAAGTTTTCAAGGTACTCTGTAAGTCTCTCATTGGCTGGATGGTCCTGTTAAATTTCTCCCTGTTTTGCTGGTCTGTTGCTTGCCCCCACCAGTGTCACAACCATAGCCTACCTGTGACATTGCCTTTCCAAGATTATTTTCCACAAGGATTGCTACTATTTTTGACAATGTCCTGGGAATGAGTCTTTCCCAGCTCTACGGCAAATCAAGTACACCCTCTCTGGCAGCACGGTGGTCCTATCTGAGGAGAGTCACAGTGCCGGACTGGGTAGCATATCACATCTGTCTTGTGTTTTTCACAAGAGACAAGACAAAAGAGAATAAACCATAAGCAAAAACATTTTTAGCCTCTTCACAGTTTTTGCCTTCCCATAAAAATCATTTTTATGCTAATCAATCAAATTATCATCAAATCACTATTTTATTCATATAATGCTACTAGCATCGCTTCTGTCCATAGTAATTTCTTGTTAAGTATATCTGTATTTGAAAGGAACCAAAACATGCCAGATATAAAGAACTTAAAAAAAGAATATTAATAGCCAATAGGAAAATACATCTTGATTTGTTAAAAAATATTCTAATGATAGAAGAGACATATAAGTTAGTACTGAAAAATAAATTTTATTACCATTTCCCTAAAATAAAAGCTTACAGAACTATAATGAACGTCATATTTTACTTTGGGTATTTCTCTCTCTCTCTCTCTCTCTATATATATTTTTTCTTTTTATCTAATGTACTTGCTAATGATGAGATTGTCTTAGTGCTTTTTTTAATGTTTGCTTTTTATATATACTATGTGTTGTTAAATTAATTTAAGGCAGCACTGTTTGTCGAGTCTAACAACCGTTTACTGGCTCTGTGACTTTATATAGATGTCTTTGGCTATTTTTTTGTTTAAATTATGTTAAAAACATTTAATATGAGGTCTATCTTCTCAAAAAATTTTTGAGTGCATAATAGAGTTTTATTGTTAACTATGGGTACAATGTTGAAGACAGGATCTCTAAACCTTATTCATCTTCCATAACTGAAACTACGTACCTATTGAACAGCAACTCCCCAGTGCCCCCTTTTTCCAGCCCCTGGCAGCCACCTATCCACTCTCTGTTTCTATGAGTGTGATTATTTTAGATACTTCACATAAGTGTAATAACGCAGGATTTATTCCTGTATGACTGGCTAATTTCGCTTTAGCATTATGTACTCTCAGTTCATCTATGTAGTTGCGTTTGACCGAATATTCTTTTGTTTAAGGCTCAATTATATTCCATCCTTTGGTTCTTTAACCTTTAGTTTTTCACCTCTAAATTGGAAATAGTGGTAGTTTCATCATTGGATCATTGTAAATATTAAACGAGACTGCATATAGAATCCTAGTACCTGGAAGTATTAAGGGCTCAATAAATGCCTGCTGCTTATCCTACAAGTAGTAAAATCATTCTTAGTTATATCGTTGCAATAAGTTCAGTGAACTTTGGTAAGTTATAAATGCCCTGATCCTCAATTTGTTGAAGTTATAACATGTTTTTGGCCATCGTCCATGACTCTCATAAACCTCAAAGGAGCTAATGGTATAGTTAGAGGAACAGAACCTAGGCAAGCCTGGGCAAGACCGTTAGGGGATGATCCTGTGAACTTGACCTTTGAGTCAAGCAGACATGCAGTCAGTATTCCCTGATGGATAAGTTGTTACCGATCCATGGGACCTGGTGGAAAGGAGACAGGAGTGCCTAGAAGAACTAACACCTCCATAAGAATAACAAAAAGAGATTCTTGAAGGATCTGACTGGATTCCAGCCTTGACTAACCTGTGCCGCTGACTCAGAGACCTTATTGGGATTTGAAGGTCAGATGTTTTAGTCTCTGATGTTGGGGCTACTGTGTGCTGTGCAAAGTGTGGTTACATCTGTGTACACATTTCAATCTTTCAGCTGAATTAATTCATGCATTTAATTTGTATTTTTAATGTCTTTTTAAGGCATTTTGTATTTGTTCAAGTCTAATCACTACACAGAATTTACTTTCTAAACTGCAAACATATAGACAAATAAATAATTTTTATAAAAAAACAGTAGTAATATTTACATTTGTTCAGAAGGATAAAAGCAGGAATAAGTAAGAAGAGAATGTTCAGTTTCCTAAGTAGCCTATTTTCCTCATGCTCGTGATTCTGGACTACACAGCAAAAACTACCTCTTTCTTGTTATTTTTGTCTCCAAGACGATCTTTCATCCTTTAATTGTTTTCAGCACAGCACATCGGTGGAAGACTAAGAATAGCCGCATCAGTGAGCAGCCTAGAAACTCACTGTGGAGGGAGTGTTTCATTAGTCTCATGCATTCTAACCATAGGACTGACATAACTGAGAAGTGTCTTAAAACTCTTTCAACCTTGGCATTGCTGCATTTCTATGAATTTCTCTTCTTATTGGCCAAATGTTTTAAATGTGGTTTTAATCAGCAGTAAACTCTTCCATTAAAACGTATCCAGCTACAGTGGCCGGCCCAGAGGTGTAGTGGTTAAATTCATGGGCTCTGCTTCGGTGACCCAGGCTTCGCAGATTCAGATCCTGAGTTCAGACCTACACACTGCTATCAAGCCATGCTGTGGCAGCATCCCACATACAAAATAGAGGAAGATTGGCACAGATGTTAGCTCAGGGACAATCTTCCTCAAGCGAAAATAGGAAGACTGACAACAGATGATAGCTCAAGGACAATCCTCCTCACCAAAAGTAAAATGTATCCAGTTACAAAAATCATTTGTTGCCCAGACTCTGCAAACTACTCAGAGGTATCTTTAATGTCATTATAAAAAGCTGGCAATAGTGTTTGTGTGGGAATTAGAGACACTGGAATCATCATGGTCCAAAATAAAGTAGAAAGAATAGGCTCACGTTTTAAGCCTATATAAGCTGATTACACAGATCATGTGGTACTTAAAATATGTAAATAAAAACAATTTTTTAATAGAGACTATACTTCTAATTTAATCAAAAGCTCTTGAAGATCCTGGACCACACCACTCATAATGCTTCCTCTACAGAGTCAACAACAAAAGATCATGAAGAGAGTAAGGGCATAAAGTCACTATTCTCTTATTCGCCAAATATTTAACAAGCATGTACCATATCTGTGATGCTGTGTTAGACTCTATGGTGACTCAGAGATGACCACAGCTGTTATAAGTCATGATGTCTCATCTCCCTGTGCTTCCCTGTGTATTCTTCTGTGATGCTGGGACCAGCCTCTGCAAATTGCATTTCTCTTTGTCCAGCTGGCTCCCTGTCGGGCTCAGCCAAGAATGGACTTGCTCCTTCCTCTTTTCCTACTGATTTTACCAGCGTTACCCCAACCATGCTTCTTCACACCAATACCAGCATTTTGTTCTAAAAGAAATGTTATGTTTCAGTTTGTAGTTTTTCCAGTAACTTCAAAACCAGCATTCTCTTGTCCCCTCAGAGGTATCAGTACCTGCTATCTGGAGTATAGATTCCAGATTCCTGGATCTCAGCTCCATGGAGTCCTTCCTCCAAGTTCCTCATGATCGGTACCAGCTGAGCCACGTCTTTTCCTCAGAGGTCTTAGAATCAGGTCCATGTGTCCCTTACTCTAGGATGCTAAGTGTGAATATTCCTAACCTTTCACTGTGTCCTCCACCCTCAGATTGGCTGCTGCGTCTGCAGATACCGCCTGCAAGATACTTGATTGTTTATTTCCTTTCCTCACTCCCTAGTTAACAATTATTTTTTTAATAAAATATTTTTATTGTGGCAAACAGTCTATAACATAAAATTTAGCATTTGAATTATTTTAAATGTACAATTCAGTGGCATTAAGTATGTTCAAATTGTTGTGCAACCGTCACTACTATCCAGCTCCAGAATTTTTCATCCCAAACTGGAACACTGTACCCCTTAAAACTATAACTCCCCATTCTCCCTTCTCTCCAATGCCTGAAGACCACTACTCTACTTTCTGTTCCTGTGAATCTGATTATTCTAGGTACCTGGTGTAAGTGGAATCATCCAATATATGTCCTTTTGTTTCTGGTTTATTTCACTTAGCAGAATGTCTCCAAGGTTCACCCATGTTGTAACATTTATGTTAATAATTCTTTACTTTAAATTCCTTCTGTTAAAATAACTGGTATGCTTTCTGTCTCCTGACTTGACTCGGAGGAACACAGTGACTCAACTTACAGTTTACCAGCAGAGAAACTTCATGGCCTTCAACTCTGGATACAAAGTTAAAAAGAGTTGTTTTTAACTAACGAATCCTTTCCTAAGGGTCAATTGTGTGATCAGTCAAGCAATCCTTCTGGAAGAAGTTCTTTATCTGAATCTCCGGAAGCTCTTTCTCTTTCTTCTAGAAGTTCTTTATTTGAAGAAGTTCACTTTATCTGACCCACAACACTTTGAAAGCAGCTTCCATTCTCACAGGGAAGGGAATGGGTCTTAACACTCCCCATGACATTGTACCTCAAGTTTGATTTAACTTTGTTTAAAAGAAAACATTAACTCATTCCCATATTTTCATATAAATTGAGATTAAGATGCTCTTATTTCACTAGGCTAGAGGGAAAGAGGCAAGCAGAGCGAGAATGCGACACAGATGGATCAGGAGGGAAGATTCTGTTATTTGTAGCTTTGATTCACCTAGTGAGTGGGTGACAGCTAACGTTCTTACGTCGTCTTTAACATCCTCTGATATTTTGTGTTTCATAGCAACTTCTTAAGAGTTATTTATATAATACTCCTTCTTTGGACACACTTATAGGGAAATTTATGAGCAGGAAATGCTTCCATTAAGTCTCATTACTCAGCGATACGTAGAGGCTTCAGGCCCACCTGTGTAGTGGGAGAGTTAAGAAAACCTACGTGTAGTTCTATCCGCATTGAGGCCGCTTAACCATGTTATATTCTACAGTTATGATTTGTGCCCTTGAATTTTATCCATTATCCCTTAGGCTTATGCTCTTCATCCCAAGGAGAGCTCTAGATTATTCGAGATAACCCCAAATAGAAAATAAGATCTGGAAGAGTTATTCTCAAGGTGCCCTATTGTCCTGAAGTAAAAAGTTTCCTCACCTCTGGAGTTCATCATCCATCAGAGGCCTTTCTGTGATCATTAGTGAGACCCTGAGATGGAGACCTTACTTAAGATTTTGCTAATTATTTTCTATCCTGCTTCATCTCACCTGGGTTTAAACCATTTTTCCTTAGAAGTTATGTGTTCTTTTAAATTATTAATAGTCATAATTAAATAATTTGAAAAGCATCATAGTAATACATATAACTACAGATAATGTATTTATCAGCCAAATTACAAAGTTTATAATATCAAAGCATTTTGATTAGTCCCTTAACCTCCATCCTTCCTCACAATTTCCAACTGACTTTTTATTGGTCAGAATCTTAAGAAATGTCTGGGCTTTACGCCAAAATTTGAGGCTATTTGAAAGCTGATGAAAATTTAACTTTATATTTGAATGAAATATTCATTATTTTATCTACTAGCACACACAGTATTGCTGACCAAGTTTATTTAGCAACAGAAAAAATGGTCTAAAAAAACCCCAGAAGTTTCCCTCTACCTGACTTAAAATTCATATTTATTATAGAAAATCACAGTTAAGAGTTAAGCAAATCTTTAATGGAAATATAGTCAGCTTTTTTCAGTTAGCCAAAGTATTTGAAAAAGTCATTTTACGAACATATTTGCTTTTGAAAATCAGAACTGAGGAATGATGTGTATTCTGTGTATTAATATTATAATCCATTAAGGAACTTGAAAGGAATGTGTAGACTCCGTAAGAACGTATTGTCTGAGAATGCTCAATTGCCACAAATGCCAGCCTCAGTTCTGTAATCTCAGATTTCACTCAAGGTTATAATACTTAATATTAAAGCTCCAAAGCAAGTAAAAGTTGTGTTTCCTATGCTATTGTGTTTCTGTTGCAGACACAGTGTATTGACTAACTTGTAGCTGTTTTTCCCCCTAGTCACTCCCAGACATCTTTTTTCTTACTAATAGAACCTAAATATGTTTAGGTCAACAGTGTGCCCAGATTTCCAAGATAACCATTATCAGTCGTGTTCATTGCATTCCCTTTGCCAGATACCTCTTTGGTCTGGCTCCCCCAACTAGGGGATACCATGTGACTCAGATCTAGTCAAAACACCATCTTGCCACCTGTATAACAACTAAAGTCAAGACACTGAGATGAGAGGGGCAGAAAGCTGGAGACAGCCTGTGTTCCTGCTGACATGTCTGAGCTGCCCTACAGCCTGGATTGCCTGTCTGTCTGCCTCCTGAGTGAACAGTAAGTGTTCTCGCATTTTATACCATAATCTGCAAGGCTTTCTAAAAACTGCTAACATTAAGTTACTTTCCAATTAACTGATAGTGGGGAAAAACTCATATTTTTATAAACATTCATTGAAAATCTGACTTGCATTTTACTCCACAGAATATGCATGCCTATAATCTCTTTTGAGAAAATACGTGCACTCACTTACAGACAGCAGATATATTTCAAGAGGATTCTATGTCAGTAGTTTATTTATAGGCTTATTTTCACTATA
This sequence comes from Equus quagga, assembly GCF_021613505.1. NCBI lineage: Eukaryota > Metazoa > Chordata > Mammalia > Perissodactyla > Equidae > Equus > Equus quagga. The sequence goes on along the minus strand of NC_060268.1, from coordinate 7,674,145 downwards.
ATTAATTTTGAAACATTTGGTAGAATTAAAACATTTGAGAGTATTGTGTATCAACTAAAACATCAAAAAAAGAACAAAATATAAATAATCTGAAATAATTACAATTAGCCTCTACTTTCAAAATGAAGCAGAATTAAATACTGAAAATGGTAAATATTTCAGAGTCTTACATTTTATTTGTCAAACATACATTTACGTGGTTTATTTACAGGCTAAATTATACATATGATCACGTTAAGTGTGCAGGCTCCTGGCCCCATATGAATATCCCAAGTTCATAAAACCTGTAAATGTCATTACCCAACTTGTTCCATAATTCCAAGAAATGTGATCTTAAAACCTTATAGAATAAATATACAAATATTTAATAAATACATAAATGTGTGTTTTGCCTAATAAAGATGATATCTGTAAGTTCAAAACCTAACTTTTTGCTAAGGATATTTTTTATTCTGTTATTCAAGCTACATATCAAACATTTAAACTAACTTTATTCTAGTTACCTATGAAGGCACATATTAAAACATTTGGAGGAATGCCTCTTCTGAGAGAAAATAACCAACTATTTAAATAATGTCTTTTGGGGACATTTCAGTGATGTAGAAAGCTTTATTTTAATGGGCCTTCATGTATTCCAAAATGAAACAAAATTGAAACAAGAATAAGAACAAAATTTTACCAGTTACAATAAAGTAATAACTTGGAATCCTTAGAGTCCCAGATGATTTGTATTACTCTTTGAAATGATTAGTTATTAGCTTCAGGTGGGAGAAAAAAGAACACACCACATACGTTAATCTTATTAAAATGGTTTTCCATAGCATTCCCTGTGCATTATTTTATTTGTGTGACTTAAACACCAAAAAATTAAATTCACTACAGATTTACTAGACTTGGCTTAGACCAAAGATCTCTAAACTGTTTTGCTGAAAAAAGGGCAGATAATAAATATTTAGACTCTACAGGTCATGAGATCAGTTATTCCGTCCCTTTGTTACACAGTGAAAGCAGCCATGTATGGTCCTTAAATGGTGGATGTGGCTGTTTTCCAATAAAACTTTATTTACAAAAACAGGCAGCAGCCCGGATGGGCTGCAGGCTCTAGAGGAGACCCCTCCTCAGACAGAAATCCCCTGAGTGTCAACGAAATTCAGGCTGACAAGCTTTTTTTGTAAAACCGCCCGAGATTGGGGAGAGGTGTAGAAGTAAATTATAGCAAAAGGCATGCTTTCAAAGATCCCCGACCCAAGGTTTATGGGGTTTACAAAGGAACTCTTCAGCAATGTTTTTACAGAAGAAAATAGTTCTAAAATTAATAGGAAACTGCAAACTTATAATAAATCCTGGGTGTTCTTTTTCAGTCTATTTTTTCTTATTTTATATCTGAATCAAAAAACTAAATCATTTTTATTTAAATACAGAGTGGGAAGATATTGCCCAGGTGTACTGGTTGCTGTGTAACAAATTACCCCAACAAAAGCACAACCTTTCATTTTCTCATAGAGTTTCCGCGGGAACAGGAATGCGGGTTCAGTTCAGCTGTTCTGGATCCAGCAGGACATATGTACCCAGCACTCCGCAGTGAGTGTAAGCCTGCAATACTTTTACTGTGAAGACACATGAAACTCATACCGAGCCTCTTAATCTCTAGTTCAGGTGCCCAATGAGCAGCAAGCCAAACCTGAGACATCGGTGCTTGGAGACGGAGAAAGATTTATTGAAATTGGCCAAAATGAGTAGGCAGGAGCCTGACGTCGCTCAAATCCACCTCCCCAAGAACAGAAAGCAGGGGGTTTTATGGAGCTGAGGGGCTTGGCAGAAGGAGCTCCAGGCAAACAAAGGGGTTATTCCTGATAAGCCCCTGGGCAACCTGACTTCTGGGCGTCAGGGCTGCTGAGGGCCGGCAATCTGGTGATGGCCACCTCCTGAAGGCATTCTCTTTCTTCTGCAAAGCAAGCTCACAGATCCTCTGGAAAACAAGCTCACAACTCCTGGAGACCCCTGAGGCACCCCTCAAGTTAAACAGGAAAAAATAGCAAGTTGCTTTAATATCTCCATTAACCCTCAGGTACCCAGCTTCAAAATATTTTATCTTAAAATCAGAAGAAAACGTGAACTTTTAGGTCGGAGAAAACTTTTAATATATATTAATATATTCATTTTTGTAACAATGCAGTCACTATATGTGGCTAAAATAGCATTTTGAACAATTATGTAGGTTGATAAAACAAATGTAATACAGACTTTTGTGCAGGGATCTCTTCCTCTTCCCTCTTCTGTCCCTTCCAGATGTGAGATATAGATACAGATATAGATGATATATAGATATAGATATATTTTAATGGCGAAAGGAGCCAACGGAGGCAAAAATGAAAATAAGTGAACAGTGTCCAGGGCCCAGGAAAGTCCTAAGGCTGCAGATTCAGAGTCTCTCATAAGGGTCTACCAAGCTGTGGGCAGGCGCTGCAGTTTCTGAAGCCTTGACTGAGGCTGGAGGAGCCGTTCAGACCAAGCTCTTCATTCACGTAGCTACCGCCGGAGGCTTCAGTTCCTCTTCGTGCTGGCCGCTGCTCAAGACTGGCTTTCCCCAGAATGAGTGATCACAAAGAAAAAGTGCACGAGAGAGCAGGCAAAACGGAAGCCACGCTGTCATTTACAATCTAATCTCGAGAGGGGGATACCATCATTTCTGTCATATTCGACTGTGCACAGAGTCCAACCCTAGCAATGGTGGAGGGACTATCTGAGGCAGGAATTCACGGAATATCAAGGGCGTGGCTATCTGAGGCAGGAATTATCCAGCCGTCTTGGATGCTGGCTGCCACACCGGGGGCGTCAGGATTGCCGGGGACATCACTATCTGAGAATCTATGTGGATAGAAATGATTAGAATGAATCTCAAATGGGTTAAACTCACTGAATCCAAAACCTCAAGCCCAAATTTTATGATAAAGAATCACTTGCGGATAATCTAATAAGTCAGAGCTTTGTATATTTTACGCAGCTAAATTTAAGTAAAATAATGTTATATAGTAATCAAAAAAAAATCACTGCTTGCTATACATACTTCGACTGATAAAGTTGTGGTAAAATCCAATCCATTGGGAATAGCCATGCCACATTATTCTATAAGCTGAGCATTCTTGTTAGAAGAAAAATAAATGTATCAGTGTTTGTCTCTTTTATTTGTTTTTGTGTATCACTAACTCAAATATTCTGCAGAACAAAGTGTTTCATAAACAAGAACAAAAATTAAGCTGGATGAGATACGATTCTGTGATAACTTTTCTTTTAAAACAGATTCTGTGAAATTAAAACAGTCTAACACCAACAACTAGTTAATACTGAGGTCTTTACTTCAGTTCTCATAATCTCCAGTCTCTACCTCTGACTTCCCAACTGTTCTGTCTTATCTGCCTGGTTTATCATTCTCTCAAAAAATGGCGTCTAGAGGATGCCCTTCATCCCTCTCTTTGCATGGAACAGTGAACACAAGTTGCATATTTCTAAGTGAAACTGGGGCAAGCTTCTTGGTTTTTTCTTCTCCTTCTTCCTTTTTCTTTTTGCTCTAATTGCAGACTTTTTTTGCTGCTGAACTCAGATACTAAGAAAGCCCTTATTCCTTTCCTATCTAACAGAAAGTGGATGTATCCCTCAGTTGCTCCAAGCGGATAAGATAAACACAGACGGAATAGAAAAATGATTAGTCAGAACTAAGATGCTGACTCAGGTTTGTACCTCCTGTACAATAGCCACTGTTTCTTGAAATGCAGTTATATATAGATACCAGAATTACTCCTTTCCAGCACTAGCTTTCAGGAATAAATTAGGGTTGCAAATAGTTGATTATGAACATTGTCCATGCTATCTTTCCCCCTCATATCCTGAAAGCTTTCATTTAGTGTAAAACCCAGGATATATAAGCCATGGCCGTTTAAATTGTTAAACTCATTTATGTGGAGAAAATTTAGTGTATGCCACAAGGGTATTTAAAGAATATTTTTGTTGTCTGCCCCTACATTTTTATTTCCTTCACTACTTAAATGACTCTTTTGCTGTCATCAAATTTAATAGTTTTCTTTCCACAAGATTTTGCATCCTATTTATCACTTTCACCCTCTTCCAATCCCATACTTTATACATTAATTGATTTATTCATCAATTCATTCAACAATTCAATGTTCATTAAATGTCTATAAAATGAATGTGAACTGCAGGAAATACAGATAGAAATAAGCCTTTTTGGTAAACGGTTCCAGAGCTGATGTAGCTTGTCTGAAGCATAACACTCTTGAATAAAACAGTCAGGGATCACCTGCCTAAAACATCATTTGAAGTAATTATGTATGTTGATAAGAATAAATGTAATACATGCTTTTGTACAAGCATCTCTCACTCATACATTTTTTGCTCCATCCGTACGTGCATTGAAATTACTAAAATGCTATGAATACCCTTCCCATGCACAAAAGATAAGAGAATAAGGATGAGTACATTGCACAGGTGAGAAATGTATGTTGTTGATGGCAGTGTATTCCCTTAGCCAAATGCAGAGAGGCAAGACTGATTGGAGACAGTGCATTCCACACACAATTCCACTTACTGAGAAAACAGGACAAGAAGAGATCCCAGCAGGAGCTGGCTAAGACCTCCTAATTGGAGGAGCAAGAGCAATCCATGGGACAGATGGAGAGCAAACCACTTGGATCAATTTCTTTAGCACAAATCAACAGCATTGAGAAGCAGCTGTGCTGGAGGCCCTAGGGTGTTTTCAATGCCTAAACCAAGTGAAAAGCTGCTACCTCTATGGCTCCTCCCTCCCAAGGCACCAAGCTGCTCTGGAAAGACCTGGAAGAGCCACACCTTAGGAGTGTTATAGAGGCAAGACAACAACAAAGGTGGTGCTGAAATTAGGGCCTTGTCAACACCGCTTAAACTCGTCAGCAAAGCCACACGGGAAAGTGCATTTCTTGAAATTGACAGCTCCCTCGCTGCACTTCTCGCAGCTGTGGCATCCTGAACTCAAAATGTCTGCTCTAATCAACCAGCCCTTCATCATGACAGCTCTGTTGCAGAATATATTTCGGGTTAGTTTGAGGATTTTATACTTCACTTCATTTCTTTCTTCTTTTCCCACTTTGATGTTTAATTCAATTGAATCGATTTTTAAATTAAACACTTTAAGTACAGGCTCTTATAGATGTAGTGGAAAAGAGGGGAGTGGCATCAAAGGACGAAGTCTACAGTATCCCTCATCTTGGGCCCAGGAAAAGTTACCATCACAGGCCCAGGAGGCCTTCACCTCAATTTGGCGTCGCTTGTGCCTCATGTGACGCTAATGGCTCCTTGTGGAAGCTGGCTAAGCTCTTGGGCTCCTTATCTTCACTGTCCAGTTACAACAAGAGGATTAAGATGAACTGGTGTGAATTTTCCAACCAAAAGAATGGAATGTCATGAATAGCAAGAAGCAATGTGAAATATTGTCAAATTTGCTTCATGCAACATTTAAGATTGTTTTTGTACTTCGAAATCTTTAGGAGATAGATTGATAGATAGATTGTTATATTAAAATACTCAACTCTCTTTTTTTGTGAACTTTACTCCCCAAACTTCTCATGCAAGGCATAACATATCAGAAAAATCTATATAATTTTTTAAATCAAATTAAATATGGCTCAGAACCTGTGTGCTGACAGTCTGTTAGGAAAATCACGCTCAGTCTTTACTGAGGCTCTTTGCATAAGAATCAAGGAGTCTTAAGCAATGCTTAGAAACTGAAGAAAGTGCCTTTATTCATTAGCTCATCATGATTGTCCGTATTCTAATTTTTCAGAGTATAGGACTCTTTTTTCTTTTTTTTAATTTTTTTGATGAGGAAGATTCACCCTGAGCCAACACCCATTGCCAATCTTCCTCCATTTTTTTTTTTTTTTTGCTTGAGGAAGATTAGCCCTAAGCTAACATCTGTGCCAGTCTTCCTCTACTTTATATGTGGGATGCCTCCACAGGATGGCTGATGAGCTGGGTATTTCTGCACCTGGGATCCAAACCTGAAACCCAGGCAGCTGAAGTGGAGTATGTGGAACTTTAGCCACTTGGCCATGGGGTCAGCCTCTATAAGGACTCTTGTATTTTCAGTTCTTCTGCTTGTGAGTCAAACTTGGGCCTGGAAATCCTTGCTAATGGTGGGAGACATGGAGCTCCATGTTCCTTACAGGCAGCACTCAGACATTGCCCTAGAAGTGTGTTAGCTCTCATCCTGGTGTGCCTCAGGGAGCCAGCCCCATTGTGCTTTTCACATGGAAGTGCATTTGGGGTCTTAAGGAATCTGTCTTCCCTCTCTCACAAATTTAAAAGTCATCCACCTCTTCCTCTTCTATATTACCAAAATACCCTCAAGGAACATCATGCATCTAGAAATCAGAAACTAGGAACATAGTTGTACTACTACTCGTATTTAGCGACATAAATCTCTCCTGGGGCTAAGAGACCAACAGTCTCATTACCCACTTGAAAGGGGAAAAAAGAGTATTGGGAGAACAAAACACAAATTAATATCTCAATACATTATCCTGCCCCACTTGCATCCTTAAAATTAAAAAAAAATCCCATTGTGGTACATTTTCATTTTAGTTGGATATTACACTTGATTTATTAGTATTTTATTTCCACAATAAAAGATAAGTTAATTGTTTATGGCAGTGATGTATATATTCCTTGAAAGACCGTAACAGCTCACCTACTAAATGTTGAGTCTGATACTCTTATTACAAGTGATTCATTGGCAAATTATTATTATAATAATTATAACCTTAATAAGGTCCGTCATTAAATAAACGCCTGTTATCTGCCAAAATTATATCAGGAGATTTGCATACATTATCTCATTAACTCTCAACAATGCTGAAGCAAGTATTACTATTCCAATATTTCATATTAGGCTCAATTAAATTCAGTGCACACAGATAGTAAGTAGAGGCAGTTTGAGTCCTGGGCAGCTGTTCTACAGCATCCGTTGTGCTGGTGATCCAAATAGGGCTGGTTCTTCCTTGCATTGAAACAAGAAAAATGTAAATTATATGACACTGTATTCTCTCTCATTAATCAGATTTACGCTCCATTGGATTGCCTTCTTTCAAGTGACTAGTGTAGCCACTCCATCCTGTTGCCTTCATGGGGGGCACAGGCTTTTACCCAAGTTCTCCATTACGTCTCTTTAGCTTATCTGCTTCCCTAGCTACATGGTATGTGGATGAAAAGAGACCCTTGGAGGTGGAATCTCGACTAAGACATGTAGTGGACTCAGGGCCAAGCCACCAGGCACAGGAACCAGTGTCCTCAGAGCAGCTAATTCATTACCAGCTAGGGAAGTTGTGCCCTCATCCCTCTTTCCAGGGAAATGAACCCATGAAGGAAACCACTGTCTGAAAGAGAGTCGCCTCCCCTTCCCTGGAGTCTGACTGAGGCAGGGAGGGGTGAAGAAGTGCAGGAGGAGCAGGAGGAGCAGGGACAGCAGAGAAAGGAGCAAGCTTTAATTCTTGCATTTCCTCTTTTATTGTTTTCAATCTTTTGTCCTGGCTATTCCAAGTCATTTTTGTTTTTTTTCTCTTAGAATGCTACTCATCCCGTAAATACCAGTAATATATTCGCTTGGGATGAGGCCTGTCAAAGAACCTCAGCAAAACGTTAATTCATCCAAATTAAAAAAAAAAAACCCTCCTTTGGCCACAGCAAGATGAAATTCTCATATATTCATTCCAAATATGACGGACAGATATCAGCTTTTTAAGAGAAATGCCTGCAGGCAACAATACTGGTTTCTCATATTTTCCAGCCAAACGGTGATCCTGACGGCATCTTAGAGCCTTTATTTTGCATGGTTATTCGAGAGGAAAATCTCCTGTTTGGAAAGGGTGGCTCCTTCAGTGAGTATTCCAGCAGGGTGGAGAGCTAGAATGGGGACTTCATGTAATTCAGGGTCTCTGACCTGACTGTGGTGTGACCACAGAGCTTCAGCTGGTCTCACTCCCTTCAGGAACCGCCAGATACTTAGTCTTCATTACCAGAACCACCGGGGGAATGTCATGTAAACAGTCTCCTTCCAACCCAGAAAACCTCTCCACCAAGGCAGAAGAGAATGGAAACCATTTCATGAATGAATAAGCTTGAAACCAGAACGTGAAGCACGCTACAGACAATCTACTGAAGAGACTGAAGACACAGAAAGAAATCTCACTCTTTTTGTGCTGCCACACAAACACAACTCAACTCACACATGTTCTTAAGATAAACAACGATTAATCCTCAAGTAAGAGGACTTGACTACACTGTTTGTCAGACATAGTTCATCCTAAATTCGAGTGGTGATTGGGTGACCATCTGTGTCAGCTAATTGGATTTATCCAAAGGAGAAATAAGCTTCTCATATCCTTAAGACAGGAGGTAGTTTTGCAACTTGGAGCTAGTTGCCCACAGAAGTCAGGCTCCTACCCTTCCACAGAAGCAGGGAGATGAGGGCGCAATCTTCCTTGTGATGTTTCAGAGAAGGCTCTCAGCTCCTTGAGATTTACATACATTTCCAACAGAGAAAGAAGTTACAATTACAAGTTTTCTAAAGCAAATGTTCTAAGTGAGAAGTCTTTCTTCTTGTTTTCAGCAGGGAGAATTAAGCTTCTTATTTTCATTTATTTATTAAAAATTTTTAAATTGAGATGTAATCGACATTTAACATTATATTAATTTTAGGAGTACAACATAACGACTTGGTATATGTATATATTACAAAATGATTCACAATTAAGTTCAGGTAACGTCCTTCAGCACATATACTTACAAATTGTTTTTCTTTTGATGAAACTTTTAAGATCTAGCTTCTTGTTTTTAATTTGCATGTGCTCTTACACTTTCGACTGTTGATTTAAGAAAATTCTTTATGTTCTATGAAAACAAATGCTTTGGGATTGTCTTGCATTTGTTTTAGATATCCTCTATCATTTGGGAGGTCATTTCACTCTCTTTAATGTCTTTTGATTAACTATTGTTCTTAAAATTAATGTCATCGATATTTCAGTGTTTTATTTTGTGCATATTGTTTAACAAATTCTGATCACAAAGTCAGAAAATTATCCACCTATATTTTCTTTAAAAAAAATCATTTTGCTGTCGTAATAGCTTTTATGTAAGCTCTTAATACATCTACAATTGATTTTAGTATATGTTGAAATCTCTTATTTTTTTAATACGCCTGACTACTAGAGTAAACTAAGTTTACTAAAGGATTCCTCTTTTCCCCTGCTATCTGCCATCCTACCTCTGACGCGTGTCAGCATATCAGTGGATCTGACTTTGAAGTCTCTATTTTATTCCAATTTAAATTGTTTGCCACTGTAACAATAATAAATTCTTCTTATTATTATTTGTTTACATCTCATACAACGTATGCTATTTCCTTACAATTACTTATAGAAAGGAGTCTAGTGTTCTGGTTATTCATGGCCCTTTGCTGTGTAATGTATATTTTAGAATTAACACGTGAGATCATATGAAAAATTCGACAGGATTTAAGTAGAATTTCTTTAAGTTTGTAACAGTTTAAAGAAATGAAGATTTTTATGATATGTTTTATTCTTGTCAGTGAACACGGGATATCTCAATTTGTTCAGAACTGTATAATGCCTTTCAGTAAAACTTTATAATTTTACATACAGTTCTAAAAATTACTTTGTATAGTTCTACATACCGTATAGATATTTTTTGCCATAGTAAAATGTAACTTTTTTAAATTATGTGGTCTAATTATCTGTGGGCTACCAGTTGGATTGTGTAGAAATGCAACTGACTCCATATATCAAGATATTTGTTAAGCTCACTAATTTTAAACTATAAATTTTTTTGGATTATCTATGTAGATAATCATATGATTTTCAAACAATGATAATTTTATTTGCATCCTTAAATCTTCATACTTGTAATCTTTTTCTTTTCTTGTTATACTGGCTAGGATCTTCAGTCCAATGCAAAATAAATTTAGTGGTGAAGATCATCTTATTTTCTTCCTGATTTTAAATGGAATGTTTTCAGGGTCTCCTAAATTAATGTGACTGAAAATCTGATATATGAGATAAGAGTTCCCTTCCTTCCAAATTAGTCAAACATATTTTTGTTTTTTTGTTTGTTTTGTAATCATAGTGTGATTTTTTTTTAAATCACAGATGAAAACTGTTTTGATAGTTTTCAAAGAACAAATCTTCAGCTTCATTGATTTTCTCTTTGTTTCCTTTTTTCCTATTTCATTTATTTCTACTTTATATTTACTACAGGCTTCCTTCAACTCACTTTGGGTTTAATATTCAGTTATTTATCTTTTTGTGTTAAAAGTTTTGCCTGTCATATTAATAAAATTTAAAAATTTCCCCTTTTTAAATATCACTCATTGCTCTAAAAGTCCTGTAAAACCTCGCCTTCACAATATGCAGTAATTTTGATAAGTAGTCTTTTAGGTATCTTTGGCTTCAGATATTGTAAAATGCAAATTATAATTACTATTTGATATGTGATTCATTTCATGACTCATCGTTACATGATTCAATACAGTATCTTTTTTTTTTTTTGAGGAAGATTAGCCCTGAGATAACATCTGCTGCCCATCCTCCTCTTTTTGCTGAGGAAGACTGGCCCTGAGCTAACGTCTGTGCCCATCTTCCTCTATTTTATATGTGGGATGCCTACCACAGCATGACTTGCCAAGCAGTACCATGTCCACCCCTGGGGGTCCAAACCCGCTAACTCCAGACCACCAAAGTGCAACATGTGCACTTAACCGCTGCGCCACCAGGCCAGCCCCCAGTATCTTTAATTTACAAATATTTGGGGGTTTAGATTTATTATTTGGAAATTAACTTCCAATTACATTGCATTGTGGTTGGAGAATAAAGTATGTATAATAAATTGACAGTGAAATTTGCTGGGACTCGCATTATAACAAACACATGTATACATTCCAGATTTGTTTGCTAATAAGGAGCACTTACGGTTATTGAAAGCAGAATTCTTTACATGTTGCCAGTATCAAACTTGTTAATTGTGTTGTTAAACACTGTTTTGCTAATCACTGTCTGTCAATTAATGAGAAGTGTGTTTAAGTCCTTCATTATAATGATGCATTTCTCCAATTGTCTCTTCAATTCTGCTAAGTATATTTTTATATATTCAGGCTACGTTTTAAGTACAGAATATTTAAAACCCACGCATCATACAGTTGAATTAAAATTTTTTTATTTTATAGTAACTTTATTTATTTGTAGAAATGTTCTAATCTAAAATTATTTGTTGATATTATTATGGATACATCAAATAGTTTTGCTGTAAAGTTTACCTTGTTTCTTTCAGCTTGTGCGTGTGTGTGTGTGTGCGCGCGCGCGTATGCGTGTGTGTGTTGGAGGGATGGGGGATGCAATGCTGCAAACCCTGCTTCCCAGAGAGGCGAGGGGCACCCCTGAGAAAGTGCTATGGTGTAGAAGACTAACTCCAAATTCTGAATGGCTCATTATGCCACAAGCTGAAACTTTCTGGGAACTTCTGAATGCCCTTGATCCACAATTTTACACAAACTTCCATAAGAATGCATCTTCATGTTATTGTTGGCCTCTTTTTGCCTAAAGAGTTTTGATGGCATTGTATACTTCTCTCTTTCAAAACTGGAACATTTCCTAGGAAGATGGGAACTGGATTCAGTTTGCTCCATTAATGGCATGCCAATGATACATTTCTTGATTTTGTGGGAAGCATGTATTATTTTTTGTTAAAATCTTATGCTATTGTATGTTTTCTACACTTTTATGGAGGGGGTGGGTATTATTTACATCACTTCATAGAATAAAGCAATGAGAGAGATTGCCGTCTTCTCAGGTCTTTTCACATTTTCTTTTAAAGTTAAGAGTTTTTATTTACTTTTTAAAAATTTTCCTTCAATTAACCACAATATATCTTCTGTATACATGCAGTTTAAATTCACACAACATTTTGGGAAACTATTTTTCTGTATGGCCTTTGAAATAAATCATGCAATTGTGTATTGATTCTTGAGAGGTTTGTGGACCAGTGATTTTTAAAGCTTTATTTAAGTGAAACTACCTCTCAGGGTCCAAAAGCCGGATTTATACTCTCTGCCATGTCATTTAGGGGAAGGTTCTGCAATTGCCTTTCAAATAATGATTCAAGGCACGACAGTCCTTCATTGGTTTTCAATGAAAGGTAGTATTTCTAGAGTGTAGTAGAATCGACTTTTTTTTCCTATTTAAGTGATACTAGTAAATATTTGAAATCTTACCTAAATTATGACTGCAGGGTGTATAAATGCCATAAGATATTTTAATTCACAAAATGGAACAAAATATAACATTTTCTTGTAAGACATGTCTGTTTAATTTAAAGATCAAAAGTTGTTCAAAGGATATATGATATTGTGGATATCTTCAGGGAAAAAAAAAATGGGTGAATTTTCCATATCCTTTGACTAGAGCCTAATACTTCTTAAGAGAAACTGCATGGAAAAGTGTCCTGCAGTTGTGTTTGCTGTTTCGAACATAAAGAAAGGATTGGGGACACTGCGGAGGAGCGACAGACACATGCGCCCATGCGTTTCTTCTGAGAGGGCCGTGCAAGGAAGGAGACTGTTTATTCCTATCAGTTACCCCGTCTCCTTCTCGTTCACCAAAGGAGTTAGACATACAGGTACCGGACTCATATGATCACCTGAAAGAGGTTTAATAATTATAGATGCAAAATATAGGTTATGTTGAGTTCATTTCAACAATGAAAAACGCAGGCAGAATTTTCAAGACTGTCTTTATTGTTGCTCGAACAAGTAATGCTTATGTGAAGATTGCCTCTAGTTGAGTACCACACATCTATTTTTTAATTAAAAAAAATAATTTAGCTCTGTATAGTGAAGCCTTGTTTAAATTGGCTTTGTTTAAAACATATCTTGACTCAGTCTGCTGTTCCTGAAAATAGCTTTCCTTTTTGCACTTTTTGTGCATATAATCATAGACAGCACACACAGCTTGTTTGTAAGTCTTTGGAATAGTTTTCAGAGCTACTCGTTTAGTGGATTCACGTGTATGTATATGTTTATTCTTTGAAAATTGAAGATTTTTCAGCTTCTAATTTTGAAATTGGTTTATCAAAAGCTCAGCATGATAACTTCAGGTCAAATCTCTGCTTTGCAACAACCGGAGCTCTTGTTGGTGCTTCTATTACAAGTGTCTGTTTTGGAGGAGATCGCCTCTGACAATATAAGTGACCTCAGGTCAAGTGAAACGATGACAATTGTTACTCATCATATACAATGTTTTCAGATTGTGCAACAAATACTCTTAACACAGTGGACAATCAAATTTGAAGTTTGTTTTTGCTAATGCTTTCATTGTGGTTATTTTTCTCCAGGATAAAACACTTAAAGGAGAGCAAATACTGCAATACGTTAAAGGCACAAAATTTTAATTTAGGCTTTGGAATTTTGGTAGGAACAATCTGCCACTTACACTGTCATCTAAAGATTCATATTGAGCTATAATAGCTTGATTTAATTTTTTGTTTTCTAAAAATATATTGAGAGAAAACAAAAATTTATCAGTCAAATGGAAGAATGTAATTATTTTTTGGTGAGGAAGATTACCCCTGAGCTAACAGCCACCACCAATCCTCCTCTCTTTTGCTGAGGAAGATTGGCCGTGAGCTAAGGTCAACGCCCATTTCCTCTATTTTATATATGGGACACCTGCCACAGCATAGCTTGATGAGTGGTGTGTAGGTCCATGTCCTGGATGTGAACCTGCGAGCCCTGGGCCACTGAAGCAGAGCACATAAACTTACCTGCTACACCATGGTGCAGGCCCCAAAAGAATGTAATTTGTATTAGCTGAAAAAATAGCTAGCGTTCATATTTCTTGCTAAAAGTAAACATTTCTATTAAATGCATACATTTTTGTTCAGAAGACTATAGAAGTAAATATATCTTTTGTAACGTATTTTTTGGCATAAATAATACAAACTTATGGGGAATTTTCCAGGAAAAAATAGAAAATAAAAATCGTCTGTAATCCAGAAAAAGGAGAAATCACCCATCAGTTTTGTTATTTTGTTATTTCACAAAATCATGAAATAGGAAATTAAAATAGACTATAAACATAGACCCATTTTAATATATGTAGCCACAAATAATTATTTATAATCCTTACTTTGTATTTCACTCTTATGTTTTTTTCAGTTTTGTTAAAGCAATCCCTTCTTGTTAATCATTAATATTAATTGTGTGGTTTTCAATTTTTAAGAACACAGTGATAACCTTTTAAGTATTTAATCAAAGACAGCAACAAAATTGAAGTCATAAAGATTAAAAAATATTTTGTCAGATAAGTATGTCCAATTTGATCAAAGATGAATGTATTATAACCAATATCTATTCTTTTATTTAATATTTGAATCATCAGTTCTCAAATTTTGGTTTTAGGACATTTAGCAGTTTCCAAATTCATTGAGATCTTGGTTTATATGAGTTATATCTATTAATATTTACCATGTTACAAGTTAAAGAGATTTAAAAAGATTAATTTATTTAAAATATCAAAGATAAATCAATTACACATTAAGGTAAACAGCACATATTTTAAAAAATATGCTATTTCAAAATAAAAGAACGGGAGAAGAGTGCTATTGTTTTCATTGCTGAAACCTTTTTTAGTATCTGTGTTATTGGAAGAAAACTGGATTGCTATATCTGCTTTGCTTCTCATTTGTCGTAATACACTGTTCTGAAGTATGTGAAGAAGTCCTGCCCACATAGAGAGTTGGAAAAGGGTTTTAAATGGCCTTTTCAGATAATTTGGAAATTCTAAGTTATTAGTACACAAAAGCTCAACAAGCAGTGGTGCCCTTAACAGTTAATGAAGTGTGGAATTGGAAACTGTATCAATAAGCTTTTTGTACTCTGTATATTCACAAAGGAATAAAGGTAAAAAAGGTAAATTACACCTAATTATTATTGTAAAAATAATTAATAGTTTTGACCTTACAGAGCACTTAAAAAGATCTTGGGGAGCCCGAGTTATCTCCACTCAAAATGTTGAGAATCGCTATTTTTAACCATTAGAATTACAGTTCAATTGACACCTCATTAATGGGTGTTTATCTTTTTTTAAGGATAAAAATAAGATTTTTGTTTTATGGCAAAACTAGTTTCTAAAATCAAAAATTAAAAAAAAAATTGAATAGATGTTTGACAACAACAATGAAACACTACTACACCTGGTTGACATGTTTTCAGTAATCGTTTTGGTGCCGGGGAAAACCAATTGGAAATGTGTCTATTCCTCACGTTTATTAAGTAAAGGAGCAGAGTCTACCAAATATTTGGAACAGACATTTGAATCTTATGTACTTATGTCACTGCTTGTGATGCTTTGTTATAAATTTCTCTTTTTTTGACTTTACTAATTTAATAGACTAATTTAATTATTTGCCACATTCATAGTTTTTGATAACTTAAAATGTTTATAATATTATTTTTTCAATTATTTATAGAAATACTATGTCACAGGCTGAAAAATGGAATTATCCTTTTAAAGAAAGTGATGATGTTCCCAACAGTCTATTGAAATAATATCTGTAGAGTTGCTTTTAGGAAAATGAAAATATGTTAAAAGATAAATTACTTTATTGTCACTTTCAGATAATTGGTATTGCTTTATAGAAATATGAATATATATATATGTACATCCCATATACACATGTGTTTAGCTAGATAGTATGGTACAATATGGATACAGATATACATTCAGATATAGATACTTACTCACCATTGATCTAGGCTAATGAGTCCTAAATTATTTATTACAACTGAATTTTGATGAGGCCACAGAATGAATATATCTGTTTATTTCAGCTTGATTTACATGTAAGTCTATGCTTCCTTTGTATCTATGAAAATTTTTGTGTTTCCAAAAGCTAAAAGTAAGAGTTTTGAAATTGGAATTAAAATACTAATGAAAAGGCCTTATATTTTAAAATTTTAAAAATATCCCTCTATTGATTAAAAAAAATTTAAGCCACATATTCACTACTGGTATTTATCAAATTTTATTTATTTATTTATTTTTTAAAGATTTTATTTTTCCTTCTTCTCCCCAAAACCCCGCAGTACACAGTTGCATATTTTAGTTTTGGGTCCTTCTAGCTGTGGCACGTGAGACACAGCCCCAGCATGGCCTGACAAGCAGTGGCATGCTGGTGCCCAGGATCCGAACTGGTGAAACCCTGAGCCACTGAAGCGGAGCATCCCAACTCTTCCACTCGACCATGGGGCCAGTCCCTCAAATTTTATTTTTAAAAAACCCTGCTTCTCAGTGCAGTCGTCCATTAATTTATTAAATGTTATTCATCACATATAGTGATAGGCGATGGGCATCCCATGCGAGAAATAAACTTGTCCAAATTTCAGCCTGTATGGAGCCCAGAGTCTCATGGTCCTGGCCCTGGGTCACCCGTTGCTGCAGCATCACTAATTTTCTTACTCCTGTATTGGGCTTGACCTAATGTTATCTTTGCCCCAGCTAAAAACACAATTTCTGTTTCAGCTTTGCAAAGAACTGGAAGCTTAAAATTTCTTTAACTTTTTAATACACATCAAGTTCTTTCTCGTGCGTGGAGAAGATATAATATATAGTGTATGTTTATAATATGATTTAAGCAATAGGGCATGATGATTAAATTTCAAAGATCCAATGGTTTCAGAAACATTTGTTTTGTCCTAAATATCAGGTATTGTAAAGCCTGTGTCGTTTTCAATGTTATGGGATCTTCCTCGCTTTCACAGAACTGGCTTCACAACTCTGCATTTGAGGGCACCAGGTAATTCCAAATCAATTTAACCTTTGACATCAAAATTGAGCCCACTGGAAGACTGCCTGCTTGTGTCAAAGGTGGAAGTGGCTCAATAAAACACACCATGAACAAAGTGACAACTAGATT
This sequence comes from Equus quagga, assembly GCF_021613505.1. Lineage (NCBI taxonomy): Eukaryota > Metazoa > Chordata > Mammalia > Perissodactyla > Equidae > Equus > Equus quagga. Next base: position 7,657,117 of record NC_060268.1, on the reverse strand, counting down.
GAAACGCAGTAACCAGCGTTCACACAGCCATGAGTTTCCGTCTTTACCACCTTGGCTGAGTTTCTCGTAATCTCTGTGATAAAAAGCATCTAGTACAATTACCTGTGCTCTGAGCCGAGAGCTTTGTTTTTATGCCTGTTGACTGCCACAAGGTTTAGAAGAGGCCAGATTTTAACCCTTAAGAAATCAATGACTGAAAATTCCCCCTGGAAAGAGAACATATTTAAGTTCATGGATTGCTTATAATGCACCTGAGTGATCCTACTATGTTAATTAGATGATAAAACGTAAGTGAGAAAAGGGTTAATAATTGCTGTGTGGCAAATTCACTTAGTTACAGGATATGGAAAAATAGTGAGGTCTCTTTTTATATATCACGCATGTATCTATCTGAATAGAAAGAATAAAATATTTTTTATATTTATTTGGTGTCAAATCAATGGAACAGCATTGGTTATAAAGATCCATTAATTTCTTATTAAATCTAGAAATGACAGTAGACTCTCTTTTACATGTTTTCTGAAGTATCTATAATTTATCTTTTGACTTGGTCTGTGGCTTATTTATCCATTGTTGCATAACAAAACCACCCCAACAACTTCCTGATTTAAAACAAAGACTATTACTATTTCTTTGGATTTTCTGGGTTGGAATTTGGTCTTGGCTAAGCTGAGCCACTTTTTTGCATGCTAACTGAAACTGGATAGTCCAAGATGGCCTCACTCATGTGCCTGGCCATTGGTGCTGGCTGGTGAGTTGCTATTTGCTCTCTTTTCCTTCTGTCACTGCCATGACAAGGACATGCACAAACACTGATCTTCAAGAGGAAGATGAAAGATAAGCATGTTTGTCTATGCAGAAACTTTCAAGGAATCTATTTAAAAAAAAACCTACAGGTGCCGGCCTGGTGGGTCAGTGGTTAAGTGCACACATTCCGCTTCAGCGGCCTGGCCCGGGGTTCGCCCTTTCCTATCCCGGGTGCAGACATGGCACCACGTGGCACGCCATGCTGTGGTATGCATCCCATGTATAAAGTGGAGGAAGATGGGCATGGATGTTAGCTCAGGGCCAGTCTTCCTCAGTGAAAAGAGAAGGACTGGCAGCAGTTAGCTCAGGGCTAATCTTCCTCAAAAAGAAAACCTACCAAGAGTTTAGCAATGTTGACAGACGCCTTGTCGGTATACAAAATTCTCGTATATTTCTATACACTAACAATATCTTATCTTAAAAAGTTCGTCCCATACACCCTAGCTGTTTACTCCTAATTTTTTTCCAAAAAGAAATGAAAGCATATGTCCACACAAACACTTGTGCACAAATGAATAACTTAAAACTTGACACCATACAATGCCCAGTAACAGGAGAATGCATAAACCAAAATTTTCTTCCACTTTTTAAGACACTTGCATTGATAAAAATGTTCAGTTATATATTCTTAAGAGGCTGCATCCCTGTACTTCTGTGTATTAACTGTTAAACACTTTGCAGCATGCCATTGTAATTTACTCAACAAAGGTGAGTATCACCTAATGATCTCTATATTGCTACATTAAAACAATTACTTTATTAGTTTGCATCATCATTTTTCCTCTTTTAGCTTTTGGCACAGCTAACATCCCTCTCACTAAATTGAACCTATAGTTATTGTGTTCCTAAGCTTTAAGGTCCTAATAGAGAGCTCTGAAGATCGACATCTCCACCCAAATGACTTTAATATCCTTAACTTATTTTGACCTTATCTAAAGTTCTTTGGTGTTTTCTCTTATTTGTTGGTAACAAAATACTATTATTTTTTCCATCATGATACAGTACAGGAAGATTTTAATGTGATAATGGGGTAAATCGGTTTTTAGTTTTTCTACTTACCTATTGCATTCTCTTGATCAACTATATTTCCATCCCACTATGTGGGTAATGTCCATTCTCCTTGCTGCCTGGCTCCTAGTTGGGTTATAGAGAACATCTACCCCTTTCCTTTGATGGGCAAGTTCTGTGAAAGGATCTGCTGTCCGTCTCTTCATTCCTCTTCCAAGTTCTCCTTCCTAATGGGATGGCTAATTCAATCAAAGAAATTTGTTTATTATTCTCAAACAATTATTTGGAAGGAATTTTTTTTAACTTATTCCTTAAAAACAAGATTGCACGTAATTCTACCTACTGGGATAGATAATATCATTGCCAAATATAGCAAAAATTTTAAAACAAGTGTTTTTCTGGTGATTACTTAATTTCAAGTGCTGGGCTCTTTCTTCTTGAAGGCTGTTGCTTAGACAAGGGAGGGCCAACCAGCTAGCTAGTTTAGATCTAGCAAATATGAATGATTCTTGACTGTTTCTGTGATAAATATGTGAAAACCTTTGAGAACTACTTGGTTATTACAGGTGTTGAGACTCTAATCAGAGTCCACAGTGACGTGCCTAACAAGGGCATGTTCTATAGAAGATACTATCCTTGTAAGGAGGTGATAGTAATTTTCTCTTTTGGAAATGCCTGAGTTAGTAAAAATCAGCATTATTGGGGGGGCTATTGGCATGTAGTGATCACTACAAAGCAATGATTCATTTAAACTGCTCAGACCGATTATGGTAACAGAATTCCACTGTGCTTTTTATATTTTTCATGAGGAAAATAACAGACTTTTCACAATTCAGTTCAGGCACAGGTGTTCATTACCTTTTCTGAGAACATAGTTACAAAGGCACTTATCTCTAATAATGGAAAAATGAAAAGGATTCAAAGAATTACACGGACAGATTGGTTACAATGCAAGAATATTTTTGTCACATTCTACAATGTGCCTGGTTAAATTGTGTCATATTATTCCTCAAGACAAGCATTGCTAAGTGAGAGCAGAAAAAACATACTTTATCCTTTGAAGACTCTTAGTCAGAAAACCATTATTTCTGTGAAGAACATAGTTTTAAGGACCTTGATTTCATCCTATGAATACAAAAGCAAGAAGCAAACCATAAAGCTATCTTTACACCATTTAAGAAAACCAAATTTCTGTTATGTTCTGAATTTGGCAGTGTCTTCAAGTAATTATGTGGTTATATATATATATATATATATATATATATATATGAGAAATCTTTAAATAGCAGTTATAATTAGTCTCGCAAAAGGAGATATAATTCTGTTTGAATTCGTAGGTTAAGATAGATCTGTTGTAATTACATAACTAGACACTATGAAATTGTAAGCTAACTTGATCACTGCAGCTAGAACTCTGAGCTTAAAGCTGAATTTGACAAGATTTTCTGCCTCTCTCTCTCTCTTTATGGTAATCTTCAATTTCCTTCCTTTGACGGGGTGTGTCAGTAAAGACCTTACTAGTTTCCTGGAAATAAATTTCAGCCATTATTTGACATAAAAAAACAACTGCAGCCCCTTAGGCTGTCTTCTTCCATGAGTTAATATTAGTTATCAGACAAGATTTGAAAAAGTCATTCCATATATTTTGTTGAAGAACTGGTACTTTGATTTTTCAAAAATTTGTGATTTCCCTAAGAGAAACAGAAGCTGCTGGTGCCCCACTGACCAAGGAAGGTGTAGGGACACATTAATAACTGCTTGACATTCAATCTACTGCAAAACATTATTTGAGGCATTCCAAACTGGCCAACTAGACTTGGGAAAGAACACACTTGCAGGGGCTCTGTTTAACATATATGTTGGTAGCTTGGCTTTGGTGTTGATCTGGATCATCTTCTCTAGGTTCAGTCTCTCTGTGATTCTGATCTGTAAAGAGTGGATGACAGTCTAGCAGAAATAACACCCAGGTTGTATCTTTTTAACTTATTGATAAAAACCAAAACATACTCTGGAATGTGGTAGACAATATCTATTTGAATGAATGAATGAATGATTCCAAATTAATTATAGCACCTACCCTGCTTAAAATACTTTATAAGAATCTCCTGGCTTTTAGCAAAAAGACCACTGGGCTATGAAGGCCGATATCTATGACATGACATGAAGAATTGCCTGGTGCGTCACTAAATACTCATATCCCTCATCCACCTTCTCCTTTCCAGGTTGACTGAACTTTCCCTTATTTTTCTCAGTTATTTAAATATTTGGTGCTCACTCCTGCCTGATATTTCCTCTACATAAATTAATATTTACTTACTTCACAAAATTCTAATTTTCAAGAAGTCAGATACCATTTTTATCTCACCAGTACATTCTCGGTGATCAGAAAAATATTCATAATATAGTAGTTCCCAAATAAATGTTATTTCGACAAATATATAGATAAATAAAGAGACAAGAAATAAATGGTAACTATGCCTTTAAAGAGAGCCTAACCTTTTTCTACTTTACTCTATTTACATGAAGAATCTACAGAAACTGAAAGACATATATTAATATAGAACTGACTAGTAGTCAAGAACTAAAAACTCAAATAAATTTTTCCTCTTCAAGGAATCTTCTAATTTTTTATCCTTTTCTTTCTTAAAATAAGTCAATGCCAAATTTTACAGGTAAAATTATTTATAATAGATAGGACATTGCTATATTTCCAAAGAAACTTTGAATAGACTATTCTGATTAATTAAACATTTAGATTGTCTGACAGATGACTGCATATGCAGCTACATTACCACCGCATACTTAGCCGGGGTGTAATGTTTATCAAGCACAAACATGCATGTGTAATAAACACAGACTATAGAATCAGCTTTACAATTTACTCATAATGTGGCTTTTGAGGAGCTTTTGGATTTTTTGTTTGTTTATTTTACTAAAAATATGTGATAGTGACTAGAGGAAATGACTAAAAGAGTTGTGAAGAATTTAGCCCAGAACTTGACATACATTGTGCATTCAAGTTAATAGTTAATATTATCTTTATTGTAAGGATCAACAATAATTTTTCCAATAATAAAATAAATTATATTAGTAATAAGAAATACTAAAAAAATAATTATTCATGAGCTACTTAAGGATCTGATAGTATATTTGCTTAAATTGGGCTTTATTTTTTTAAAATAATCTGAACCTAAATTTTATTTTAAAATATGCTGACCATATATTGACATATCCTGAAAATTTATATTTATGTCAATCCCTGCTATGCACATATTCAGTTCTCTTGTTTATTTTAAATCTATTTTTCTAGAGAACAATGGGTTTGTTTTTTGACGTTTTGTTGTTTGGATGCAAGACTACTGGTAATTCTAGTTCAGATACTACATCCTTAAGAGTTCAAAGAATGATGACATTTTTCTTCTAGTCTGAACTGTACATATGAGAGTCTTAACATTGTTCTGACGTTAATCAGAGGCTATCAGAGAGGAGGATGAGACCAGCTTCAGGATAGAGAACTTGCTAGAAGGACTCACAGGACACAGAAAAGCTGTTATACTCACAGTTATAGTTTATTACATTGACTGCACACAGATTTCAATCAGCAGAGGGAGAGAGTGTGTGGAACAATTTCCAGGACAAAAGAAGCACAAGATTCCAAATGTCTTGTCCCAGTGGAATGGCGTGAATGCACTCATTTCTCCCAGCAACTTTATATGACAATATGTGCAAATTGTTGCCAACCAAGGAAGCCCTCCCAAGTCTAGGTATCCAGGGTTGTTATCTGGGTTCAAACATGTAGGCATTGTGACACCTGCATAACCGACCTCAGCTGCTCAGACTCCAGCCCCCCAGAGCAAAAGAATTTTTGATCAAACTGATGGCATATGGCCGAAGGTTTCAGGCATGCAAAAAGAGAATTTCACCCTTAAATCATATTGTTAACATAGACTGTGTGAACAAATGGCAGTGCATGGTGCAAAGCCAAAGGCACAGAAAAACACACTTCTTAGGTATCATATTGCAAGGACATGGAGCTCACATCTCAGGAGCCAGCAAAGAGCCCATTATCAAGACAGCTCTTTCTTGGGAATGCTCAGGGTTCGAGCAACCCATGCTGGAGTTAATTGTTTCCTGCACAGTCCAACCTCTGGCCCTTGAATACGTTCTATTGCAGCAAAATGATTATATTCTCTTGAGTGTGTATTAGCATAGCATTTATATAACAGATACTGCAATTGTAACAGCATGAATATGCCTCACATTTGGAGGAGCCAGGGTGGTGTAGGCATAGACATAAAGAAGAAGGAATCCATTCTATAGAGCCATTGCAGGTATAATATATTTCATATGTTTGGCCATTTAATTACTCACTTCCTCCCTTGATCTTTGTACGTTGTGATAAACTTGTGCAGGAATATTTAGCATTAAAACTAGCTGATGGTTAGCTAAACCAGTTCTTCCTCAGGCCAGTAATTTTCCACTGGAATTGCATCTTTAAAAGGCTTTAATTTGATCTCCCAATATTTTAATAATCAGTATCAGTATTATCGTAGGACTTTTTTACATATTCTTACCAAAAATGCCCATGTTACAGCATACCACAGTATGAGTACAGTACAATTTAGTTTCATTACACAAGAAATCATTAAGAATTACTGAGATATTTGCTATGCCTTCTCAACATAATTGATCCTTGCCCATATAAAGAATAGGTAATTTGGGGATTATTGCAATCTTAGCAATATTCATCTTCTGACCCATGAAACTGCTCATGTGCAGTTCCAAATACACACTCCATCTTGTGATGGATTGCTATGGACCTGTCTAAGCTAACCACTTGGTTGGTGTGAACCAAGTTCGTCAATGCAGCGTCCATTAGCACAACAGGAGATATTTTACAAATAATGTAAAATTATCTGCTGCAAATGGCATTATCTGTCTTCAGAACTCTGGGGACCTGCGTTGTGATTAAGGGTTTAAATTCTGGTATATAATCTTAGTTTACCATGCCTATATAAAAATTTAGTGCATGTGTGATAATGCTATTTCTTTTTCTAAATGTAGAAAAATGTTTAAAAATGGAATAAAATACTACAACCTATCTGGAACTTAGAAATTCGTCTTTTAAAGTATTTCTCTGTTTTTAGGTTTAAAGCAGGGTATTATCTACTTTGGGGCAACTTTGATCACAAAAATCTATCTCCAACAAAATCTCGAACTTTCTTCTGATTCTTGTTATATTTTTGAAGGTGGGGAGTAGCCACAGAACCACGCAAAGATCAGATTACTGTCAGTCCCCACAGTAGATTAGCTCCCTTTCTGTGAAACATTATTTTTAAATTAAATACTATAGGGTGCTCTAATGAATATCAGGATAAGAACAATGCTTTAGGTAAACTCCAAGATTAAGATAAAAAACAGGAAGAAGCTTAAATAAAGTATGTTATTTCTGTAAGTTTTTTAAAAAATACGTTTTTAAATTTTATGTTTTATAACTATTTATACTGGAAATATTTTATGAGTGTAATTTGTTATTTCTAAAATTCTTTCTGTGAGGTCAGAAATCTACACTAAATGTAGAATCTGTAGAATTCCTTTGGATTAAAATACAAATTTTAAAAAGACTATCGAAGCCCTTTTTTCTTACTATGAAATAGGAAGAATAGAAGAGTTGATTAATCATATTAAAATATAACCTAACCATGCCAGACATTTTAGAATTGATATTCTTGCTGGTATTCTGGTTTTAATTATGCTTACTTTATGAATCTCCCTAAATCAGTCTTGATTGGATTTAATAAGGAGTTTAGATATATCTTAGTAACACTTTTGAATTAATCAAAATCCAAGTAATTTAATATTTCAAACATTCATCAAGAAGCTAAGGCCGTATGATCGTAGAGCTTCCATGACAACATTGTTGCTAACTCAGCTGTAAAGAAGTGTCCACATAGCAACTGTGTTGTGCCACAGTTCTTTCCAGAGTGCAATGCACATGGCAAAAGTCAAGTCCATTTGAAATTGGCATCTTATGTGTAAATGTGTGTGTATGTGTGTGTTTACTAAATTCCAGTAATATAGGTTTGTGTTTATCCAGAAATAACTTTAAACTATTAACACTTTCAGTGAAATGGGCAGTAGTATTAACTGAGAAGTTGCAGTATGTCCATGGAAAACTGTCAATGGAGATACATTGTATCATCAAATCACAGTTATATAGTTATATGAGATAATGGTTTGAGATAAGACTGCAATGGATGCTTTAACCCAATCATATTTTCTTAAATGAACAATATTTTGAAGTTGGAATACATCAATGCAAATACATAGAAAAATTAAACTACCTCTTACTGTTCAACAATTTTTCATGTTCCCTGAAAAAAAGTGAGTCAGCTAGGAATCATTCTTTTATAAGCATAATATATTATACATATAAATTTTAAGATTGGCATCTGCACTAACATCTGTTGCCAATCTTTTTCTTTCCTTCTTCTTCTTCTCCCCAAAGCCCTCTGGTACATAGTTGTATATTTTTTTAGTTGTGCGTCCTTCTAGTTGTGGCATGTGGGATGCCACCTCAACATGACCTGATGAGTGGTGCCACATTGCGCCCAGGTTCCCAACTGGCCGGCGAAACCCTGGGCCACCGAAGCAGAGCACCAGAAATTAACCGCTCGGCCAAGAGGCTGGTCCCAAATTTTAAAAACTAATTACAAAATGTATTCAGCAATATTAGTGTGGTAGAATCACATAATATTTGAAGTGGGAAGGTTTGAGTTTGGATGAGAAGGGAAAACTAAACAACTAAAATATCTTGAAATATCGTAAATTATGTAAATACTTCTTAAAAGTATTGACGAAAAAGAAAATTTTGCATCAGTTTTTCAAACTTCATGAAGAATTCTGGGAAGATGGAAAACTAAAGGTCCAAATGATGGAAAAAGGAATACATGCTCAAAGAAAGGGCAAGAATGGTAAAAGACAAACTTCACGCACAGAGTTAGCAAATACAAGGAAAATGAAGGTACCTTCAAAATTAACCAAAAAAATAATACAGAAATGCATTCAGAAGACCTGGGAGAGCTCTCCAGCTGTGAGGCAGTTGTTCGCAGCATCAGCAACAATAAAGCACTGCTAGCCAGTTCCTCTAAAAGTCATGGATGTGTTTACAACAGGGAAAGTCAAAGGCATAGAACCAACCAAGGCAAAATCTGAGGTGAAAGGCGGAAGGTTTGGTGTCCAGAGACACCACAGAGGGATGAAGTGAAAGGGGAAGGGGAGTCGTTATCTCTTACACCTGCCCAGAGTTAAACCCAGAATTGTCTGAAATTAGAATGTAGAAACTGGCGACTTTCACCTAGGTGGTAGGTTGGAGAAGTAAGTCAATGTTTTACTCAATTCTGACCCTTGAAAGAACAGGGATATAAGTGAGCTACCCCGACATGTCACCAGGGAACAGGTTTCATTTTGTCTTACCAAAATTTCAATAAAGGGAACCAGTATAATTAGAGACCATATTAAATTATAGATAGAAAGTTATGCATCTTCAAATTGAATATCATCCAATAATCACCGTATATTTGAAGATAATAAGAACATACAAAGAAAGGCATGAAACTCAAATATACTTATAGAGGAAATGACTCATAGAGGGAAAATTAAGAACAACAGTATAAGTAGAATCTCAGAAATATTAAAGAAACTATATTATCAAAAAATAAATTATAATAAGAAAAACCTAATGATTTTATAAACTTTAAAGTAAGATGTAAAAATAAAATTTAAAAAGATGAGCATGGTTTAGAAGAGTGGAAGAAGATTAACTGAAACTTCAATTTGGGAAATCAAAACCTCACTGCTTGAGTTAACAGAACATTTTATATTGTTAAGGTGAAAAAATAAAGATCTGGGAGTTACAGCTAAAAATGCAACAAAGCCAAAGAAAAGAAAAATAATTCTAAAAAAGAGTTTAGGAGATAAGAAATGAGAGATTCAACATGTATTTACTCAAAGTTTCAGAGGGAAAAAATAATGAAAATGAAGAATAGCATATATGTGAAGAGATAACAGGTGAGAATTTTCCATAATTGGTCAAAATTATGGTGCTGCAGATTGATAAAGCATAATGTATACTAAGGTGTATAATTAATTGAAAGACACACCTACATTAACTGAGATGAAATACAGAATGGTTAAAACAAAGAGATCTTAATATAAGACAGAGGAAAAAGACACATTGTTTGCATAGGAATGACAGCAAAGTGACAACTGACTTTTAATTACAACAGGACAGCCAGTAACAGTGGGAAATGTCTTCAACATGCTAATAGAATATAATTATCTATAAACAATAAATGTGAAATAAAGATATTTATTTCCTTTATAAGGATGTTTATAAATCAAAACTCAGAGATTATCAGTTTCTAAAGGATTTCTGAAGACGGAAAACAATCTCAGAATATTATTTTGAGCAATGACAGGGGTAAATATGTCTAATATTGTACAAATAATAATAATAGTAATGATAATAAAAATAACAGTAGTTTGAGGAAGTAAGTTAAAGTGCGTGAATAAAATTGGGATCAACAATTGTAGACACATTAGAGCAAGGCAAGGGGTGAGTAATTTGTTTTAAGGTCCACATATTTGTCAGAAAAAATGCATTTTACAGTTACGGAGATATGACAAAATGTTATGGTTAATCATTGAGAGAATAGAATCAAAAGGTTAAATGTCTGTAGTAGGACAAAAAGAAGCTGCATAGGATAATTAACAAAGAAGCAAGCAAACAACTAAAGTAAAAAATAAAAACATAATCAGTGCACTCACAAAGCCAGACACACATAAGCCACAAAGGGGCAAAAGAAGTGCTGTGAAATTAAAGGATGATTAGAAATTAAAAATGAACATGCTAGAAGAGAGTTTAAATACTTTAAAACGACAATAAATATGAAAAGACTATAATGACCAGGTAACAAACAGAGCTTATCAGATTAGGAAAATACAAATCTAATGCTGTGTCATCTACTTCTGATGACTGGAAAATCACAGCTATGACTAGTCACGTTGCACACAAGGAGGAATAAAGAGATGAAATACAGAGTGCAGCATCTGTTCTCATCAGTCTTTCCCTTCCCTTCACACTCACATTGAATTAAAAAAGTTGAGTATTGGGGCTGGCCCTGTGGCTGAGTGGTTAAGTTAGTGTGCTGTACTTTGGCGGCCCGGGGTTTCGCTGGTTCAGATCCCAGGCGTGGACGTGGCACCACTCAGCAGGCTATGCTGAGGTGGCGTCCCACATAGCACAACCAGAGGCACTCACAACCAGAACATACAACTATGTACTGAGGGGTTTAGGGAAGAAGAAGAAGGGGAAAAAAAAAGAAGATTGGCAACAGATGTCAGCTCAGGTGCCAGTCTTTAAAAAAAAAGTTGAGTATTATATAGGATGCATTTTGTCATTTTTTATCAATTAATTGCTTCTGGGTTAGTAATTGCAAATCATTTTTTTTAAGGATGTGGACTAGAACTGAAAAAAATGCACACAACTTTTAGGTCCCATAACATTGAAATTCAAGGAAGGAAGAAAAACCACAGAGTTTTGTTAACACCAGAATGCGGCTATGGTTATACATGAGAATAACTGTAACACATAGCAATTTCACATGCCATTCAAGGCAAAAATACAGACAGTCCCAGATTTACGATGGTTCAACTTACAATTTTTCGACTTCACGATAGTGCTAAAGCCATATACATTCAGTGGGAACCGCTCTTTGCATTTTGAATTTCTTTCTTTTCTTGAGCTGGTGATATGCAGTCTGATCCTCTCTTATGATGCTGGGCAGCGGCAGCGAGCAGAGTTCCCAGTCAGCCCGGCGATCTCAAGAGTGAACCACTGATACTCTTAGAACTGTTTTGTACCCAGACAACCATTCTGGTTTTCACTTTCAGTACAGTATTCAACAAATTATATGAGCTATTCAATACTTTATTATAAAATAGGCTTTGTGTTAGACGATTTTGCTCAACTGTATGTTATTGTAAGTGTTCTGAGCATGTTTAAGGTGGGCCAGGCTAAGCTGTGATGTTCCATGGGTTAGGTGGATTAAGTGCATTTTCAACTTACAATCTTTTTCATTTATGGTGGGTATCAAGACGTAACCCCACTGTGAGTCCGGGAAGATCTGTAAGAACATCAGTGTAACTCTATCGCTGAAGAGGAATCGTCTTCGGACTGCCCATATATTGTCTTGAGGAGTCAGGAGGAAAGTTTTAACTGACTACATGGGAGGATGTTTTGCAAGACTAATAAACTATGCAGTGATTAGTTTTCTGTAACGGTCCATGCCGCTGCAAAAGGCCCTTGAAGTAAGTTACATAACGAATACAACACTAATGAGAAATTATTCAGATCCACAGGGATATACCAAGAAATGGAAAGAAAGAAAGGAAAAGTAAAAAACAGCTGCATAATTTGGATGAATGTTCAGGAAAGAAACTTTGGACATTTAGAACATGGAGTTTTGGACCAGTTAGCCCTATAATTATTTTCATTTGGTTCTTATGTGGTATAGTTCAGGCTGCTTTAACCAAATATCACAAACTGGGGGACTTAAACAGCACAGAGTTATTTCTCGCAATCCTGGAGTGTGTAAAGTCCAACCTCAGTGGGCCAGCATGTCTGGGTCTGGTGAGAGCCCGCTTTCCGAGCTGCTGTGTCCCACATGAGGGAGAGAGAGAGGGCTCTGGCCTCTTCCTTTTATTTAATAAAGACGCTAATTCCATCATGAAGGCTCCACTCTCGTAACCTAATCTGAACTTAATTATTTCCCAAAGGCCTCACCTCCAAATACCATCGCACTGGGGATTTGGGCTCAACATATGGGTTTTGAGGGGACACAAACATTAGTCCATAGCAACATGTTTAGCAAAAGAATTGGAATAGACGGAAGTATAGATGCCAGAAATACCAGAAATGCAGGTATCCACCAGATCGACCTAAACTAAGTTTTCAATGAATCAGTTCACTAATCTAGAGGACTACTATTTATGTTTTAGTAATACCACTAGTTTTTAAAGACTAGAAGCAGCTGAGTTAAAATTAAAGTTTTCCTTATCTCAGGGTTTATTTATAACTGAATCCAGTTTGCATTGTTTCCTTACAAGAATCAGCAACAATGGATGGCCTTACATTTTTTAATCTTTGTCGGTATAATCAATAAAGAAGAGAAGCATCTGAATATTATGGCTTTCTCTTTTCATTTTATGATTATTATAAAACACATGCACTTGAGAATAGAATAAACTGAAAAGGAAGTCCATTGGCCCATCTGACCCCCATTTCATAGTTCTCAGTACTTTTTACACCTCTGTTCTTGATTTATCAATTTTAGACACTATGAATTGACTGCAGACAACAAAAGATGAAAATCTTAGCCCACTTGCATGATGTCCTCCTCTCTGTGTGTCCTGATGTCCTCCTCTCTGTGTGATTGAGTCTTGTAGATATACAATTGTTGTCACTTCTTCAACTGGTTATTTTATAGCATAATATTTTCAAAAATTAATTTGATGCCTTTGATTTAGCTCCTTCTCGAATCTGTATTATGTGGGAATCTCCATGATGTAAGATAATTCTTTCCTTTCTTATCATTGTCTTCATAACATCAAGGTTTCTACAATGCACATCTCATTTTGTAATGAAAACTCCCTTCTCTTCTTCACCTATAATGTTATTCTAACAACAAAAACAACAAATAATGCTTAGATTAGAATAATTGCATAATTAATATCAAACGTAAAACAAAATGATGAGATTTTCCAGTGGAAAATTATAAACAATCATATAGCACAAAAAGTTTGTTGCCTGAGACTGTTTTCTGTTATAAAATGGATTCGTTTTGTTACTTTTCTGAGAGAAGGATACAAAAAGGAGAGAAAATGTGAATATCCCCTAGTTTTCCTTTTCTCTTAAATATTCTTTTTCTGCTCTGAGAATTCTTCTTATATCACATTTTGATTTTGCATTATGTGCATATTAACTATTAAAATCCTTTTGAAGGCATTTTTTAAGAATTTAAAAAATTTATCTCTTTTCTCAGAGTTGTCATTTTTATAACCAACCCACGCCCGCTGGACTTCCTCTGATCCACTGCTGAATGTGCTTCTTCTGTCTGGTGTTGACTTGCCACCACATTCATCCAAAGTCATGACTCGGGCAGGGGAGAAAATAAATCTCATCTCATGATGGGCAGCCCTGCTTACGGTCACTTGATGTCCTATGGTTTGATGATTAGCATCAACTAGTATTGTGAAAGGAGTTACTTAGAAATAGTGAGTAATATTTTGCAGTAAAAGGTATATTTGTTCCATAACCATAGACTTGTATACTGTGATTCTCATCCTGGAGTTTGGGAACACCATCCGGCATTTTAATCCACTACATACACGGTTGATTGCTGCAGAGGTCTTGGTCTTATTTATAACTGGTAGGAGTACCAAGCCTGATGAATACGGCCTCCAACATCCAAAAGCCCACCAAGCAATGTGGCTCTCTCTTAACAGTATTATGGGAGATGCAAAAACCTGTCTTTTACATTAGAAGGAATATCTTGTGAAAGTTCACAGATGTGTCAACATCGACATCTTATGAAGTTTTTCTCCCACGCCTTGGGATTCCTGTTTCTTACTAGGATATTTAGAGTACTGTCACTTTTCCTGTGTACCGAATCCAATGAACACGATGTCCTCACTATCCTGGACCAATCTGATGTTCTGCCAATGATTGACATTCCTGAGTACTTTTCAGTGACAGAGGGCAGGAAATTCAAAAATATCAATTCAAAATATCCCCTTGGCAAAATAGAGGATATGTTCCCACGCTCTTCCCACATAAAAGCAAACTACTTTTCTGGATAGAATGTAAAAAAAAAAACTATCTGTCAGCTTAATAGTCTCACACTGTATACACAGATTGGGTTATCTGTTTTGCTAAGGATACCACATATAGCCCAGAAACTGCCATTGCTGTGATCACCTTGTTAAGTGATGACAGGTACTCATGATCTTTCTGAATTTTGCAGGTGCCATTTAATTAAGAGGAATCGAGATACTATGTGGCCTACAAGTCTACATCCTTTGGCACTAATCTTTGCGAGTCCTCAAGATTTATGGTATGGCTTCTGATTTACCATCTTGGTTAGAAGTGAAAGGATGGAGAGGTGATCGATGCTGAGCATCTTCGCTTTGCCATTCCCACTTTAGTTGTTTTTACTTACTGGTCAGAAAACAATATGTAGATTCTGATTTGCATTCAGGGATTAGAAAAATGACTGCAAGATGAGTCTACAGACCCGCTGTGACACAGATTTGAGCCATTAGTTCATTTATTGGTTGACCTCTTTAAGCCTCCGTCTTAACAGAAGACTGTGCTGATGTTTGGGTTTACTACCCTCTCAGCTAAGTGCCTGTATGAAACAGCTCTTTGGAGGGATGAGTTTCTCCCTTTTGCCAGTGTCCATTATCCTCGTAAGTGGACTCAGGTTCAGTTGAAGAATTGGGCATTAGATATTTTATATTCTTGTAGAGTCATCTTCAAAAACAAAACAAAACAAATAAAAACCCAGAATCTCTTTCAATCAGCAGCCTCTGGAAATGGGAAGTAGGCTAGTCTGGAAACTGAGTCAGAGGTCACCATTTACCTTCACCTTTGAGGCAACTGTTGTCAGCCTTCTGCTTCCCAGGCTTTGCCTTTTTTTCCAGGTTATAAAATCCAGTAACACTCTAGTTGATTTTCCAGCTATCTCACTTCTGTGCCATGATGTATTAGCCACTGCCCTGAATGCCTACAGGTTCGGTCACCCTAGGTTTTCCTCTGGATATGTTGCCCAGAGGGCATTTCTTTCTCCATGACAACAGGAAATGAAGTAGGGAGGAGAAACGGGCCTTCGAGAAAATCTCTGTTGGCTCTCACCTGTGGTCCACTGTGACACTGAGAGCTATTGTTTTGCATCCAGAATGTTCAATATCAATCAGGATGAGTCCAGAACAGCAGAATCTGCCTGCCATTCCTTTGGAAATCATGCTTAGGAGGTAACTGCTCTAGCTAACAAATCATTTCCCTCTGAATGTTCCCAGTTCACTGCGTTGTCTGATTCTCCCTCTCAATGCT
Organism: Equus quagga; assembly: GCF_021613505.1. NCBI lineage: Eukaryota > Metazoa > Chordata > Mammalia > Perissodactyla > Equidae > Equus > Equus quagga. Next base: position 7,641,129 of record NC_060268.1, on the reverse strand, counting down.
CTGCCAAGGCAGTTCCTACATCCCTGACTTATTTCCTGCAGGATATCATCATGCCCAGATGGGAGTCCTGAATGGGACACTAAGCCACAAGTCACAAGATGACACTTTTATGTCAATAAATCCTCCCCTATTCAGCCCCAAGATCTGCTTCCCACATGAGTTTCCCACGCCCTCCAGCTCTGCTCCACACACAGCAGTGAGGCGATTCCTTGGATGTGTATACTGCTTCATGAGGAGCTGAGGCTGACTCCACCCTAGTCGGTGGTTGGAAGACAGTGTGCACAAAGCAGGGTAAATCCCGTGTAGAACAAGCACCATCCTGGGAGGTGGCTGCCTCAGATGAGGACTCTCCAGGGTCTCCGTGCCACAGGCTTTTCTCTGCAAGCTGATGGAAGAGGCTGCTGCTACCAGCTTGGAGGCTTCAGGGAAATCCGAACTGAAAGGTCCTCAATCTGTTCCACACTGAGGACTCTGTCCCGGGACTCAGGTCTCATCATTTCCCTAGGGGGCCCTGACTCCTGTTTAGCTATATATTCATCTTTTGTAGTCTTACTTAAAATTAAATCCTGGGTCCAATTTTCATCACAGTTCGCCCAGAGGCTGCAAGAGCTGAAGATCTCTTTTACTAATGCCTGGGAGCATTAGTTGTTAGTCGTGTGTCTTGAGTTGTTAGTTGGCTGTTCTGAATTCACACAAATTTGTAAGGTTTCTAAAGCCTTTAACCAAACCCTGACTCTTTTGATTTCCCTCATATATAAAAAATGATACAGCTGCCTCAAAGAGCCAATGATTCACCTTCTGAATTCACCACCGTGCTGCTGTACACAAGGTTGGTTTTTTACCACCCCACTTACCACCAGAAATAAAGTTCTTTTCACCATCTGAGCTGTTGGTTAGTACCAAATTCAGAATCTCATCCTGAGATTATATTTTTAGGCCACTGCAACCAAGGGTTGTAGCCTGGCTTTGCCCCCTGACACAGAGCTGGACTCAACGGCTTGCCTGCAGGCAGATGATTGAGGGAAGTGATCCCACGGACAGAAGTGGGAGACTGTGAAGAGTGAAACAGGAGAGAAAAGCACAATCTACGTGTGGGTTATTGAGCTAAATCCTCAGGGTGGGAACCCTGCGCTTGGTCCCACCAGGGCCTTTAGAGAGCCACATGGAGAGCACCTGAGAATTGACGGCCTGAGTATGTATGCATCAGCCGGGGTTTCGTCTTATTGCACTCTAACTCCCTTACATGTCCGGATTTGCAGGTGAGTCAGAATTGCTGAGCGGCTTCCCACAGTCACCCCAGCGGAGACAGTGATGACGACCAGGGCAGAATGTGAGACTTTGCTCCAAGAGCTGGAGTGAGTGAAAAGTTGGACCAAACAGGACACCAACGAAGTTTTACACACGGCGTTGCAGCAATTCCACCTCCACGGATTTACACAAGGCATTCTTCCTCACACATTCACAGCAATTCTCATAGTAAGGGATTTCCCATGACAGCACTGTTTGTAATATCGTATATTATGACCAACTGACATCAAAACCCTTATCCATTCGAGAATGGCCTAACAATGTAGTATAGGCTTACAGTAGATCAAACGATTTCCATGTGTAGAGTATATCATGAACGTAAGATGGAAGAACATGCCAAACATATAATTTGTTATTTATAAAATCATTTATATGCGGTAAAATTGCAATTACCTTAAAAGGGAAGGAAAGATAGCAACTTCGGGAAAGTGTTTACCACCGGAGAAGAAGAGAAGGGAAGGGGTCGGAGGGCTTCCCAGAGAGCTGCAGCTGTCTCTGCAAAGCTTTCCTTACGTTTTCAGTGTGTTCAACAGCTGTTTAACTTTTTAAAGTGTGCATGACATGTGTTTGAGATTTCACTATATTTATTGCTGTGTTTTAATAAGGTTGGACTATTTTTTAATTAAAATGGGTCTCAAAAACACTTAGTAGAAGGAAAGAAATTGAGATAGTGCGTGGAGGCCATTATTTCAGGTGAATTCTCTGTGGGGACAAGGTTATGGGTTCGAATAAAGGTTTTTTGATTCTTTTTCTTTTTAAATGAGAGATATGTGAGCAGTTTTAAAGTGAGTATGCTTAAATATCTATTTCACTTTAAAATTTAATACAATTTCTGAGCTGCAAAGTAAAAAAATAACCTAAAGTAGAAATGATAAAATACATATTAATATATCAAAATTTGTATGAGGAAATAAGAAACTAATTAATACAAATAATCAAAACGTATTTATATCAAAACATATTTCTTAAAAGTAAGAAAAGAACCTCCATGATAAATGTATAAAATAGAGTCAACCCAATAGTAATCATATAAATTACAGATATTATATAAATATGTATTATATTATGTAAATGTAAAATTAAAAACAGCTATTAGTTATTAAGCTGGCGAATGTTTAAAAATAAAAATACTTACAACTATATGTAAATGGAAATATATATGTGTGTAATACATGTCTCCAAGTCTATATATCTGTTTTTTTGTGTGTCTGTGTCTATCCTATTATATAGCATCCAGTACAAAATTTTTAAAACAAAATTGGCAAAGCACCAATAAGCAATTCACATATTCACACAGAAATTCCAATTTAAGATATCTTCCAAGAGAAATTCCCAAAAACGTGTAGAGAATATTTCTTATATCTGATGTTTGCAAAAACGAATAGCTGATATAATAAACTGTGGTGCATCATTTGATGGAAATTAGATTTACTAAAAACTATTTTTCGATTCAGAATATTTAACAGCATTGGAAAAGTTCATAATGTAGTTTGCATCATATGCACAGAATTCAATTAATGTAAAATATGCGTGTGTGTGTGTGTATACATACAGATAATTATGTGAGTATACTTCCTATAATTTTTATTTTGAGCAACACTCTTCATACCACCTCTGGGTCATATGTTTTCATTTTCTTCTTAAGGCTTTTCTCTAATTTATAACTCTTCTACAGTAAGTACATGTAAGTTTGTTTTCTGACTTAAACACGTTTTTTGTAGAAATATCAGAAATGTAGAGCTATGTTAAGTTGTATTATATTCTATTATTGTAAGAAAATAGAATACAACAATTTAAAACAATAACAATTTCATTGTTATGTAACAATGAAATTTCCTTTTTCTGCTTTAGTTCATGCTCAGTCCTTCAAATTAGAATATTGTTAGTTGATGTTTTTGAACTTCCTCATGATTCCTAAAATTTGTAACTTTAATTCTTTCAATAATCTTTGAACTAACATATACTGTGCATCCTCTTTGATGCCTGGTCATTTGACCCTGAGGAACAGACACTTTATATTTAAAGGGCATCTTGTACTGTATCAATAATAGAGTTTCAGATATAATCCACTGTGAACCCTAATTGGTTAATCAAGATTTTGTCAAGAAAACAAAGGCCATTATAAATATTTTAAGCCAGAAGGAAGCTTGAGTCTTCCAAGAGCGTGGAGCAGCTGGGAAGCGTCGGGGCTTCAATCGGCCGGTGCAGGATTCTCAGGAAAGCCTCCTTGGGTGATGTCACTTGCCTGGACAATCCAAGTTATTGATTAACATGAGCTTGTCCAGAAGTTTCTAAACACTTCCAATCTACAGCCTTTCAGCAACTGTTACCATAAAATAATAGTTTCCTCTTTTTCATTTTCCAAATCACTTGTGAATGCCTCTTGTTAGCCGACTAACCCAGAAAAGTGCTCTCAAGGAATTCTGAGAAAGGGCATTCCCAGGCTTCCTCTCTCAGGTATGGAAGGAGACAGAGTGACCTTGAGTTAAGAACCAACAATCAGATACACCCCAGACTGAAGTTTGTAAAAGCTGCTATTACACTGAATTGGGTTTCCCAACCACATGAGAAGAAAGAGAAGTGTGAAAACAATTCATTTTATTTCGGCTTCTTAGAATTCAATTTGATAGTGACTTCTCTAATTTAAGCTTAATTTGGGAGCAGGAATTTATAAGGCAGACAAGAAATGACTTTATGTGAGGAAAATGCATGTGGGCTGACCGGGCAGTAGATCACAAGGGAAACCCAAGGGTGAACGACAGTGGTCTCAGTACAGGAAATAGATCTGCCTAATGTTGAGCTTGTCAGAGCGACCAGTCTGTCCAGACAATACGGATTAATTTTCTCTGCATAGCCAGTTCTTGTTACCTTGTGCTATATTTTACTGAAGCCCCAATACTTACACTAATTTTATTTAGTCTTTAGAAATATACTAATTAGTTAATTAAGATGCAAGTTGATAGGTGCAAGATAAGCAACCTGCACTTTAGGATGTTTCATCTTGGAGTTTATCCATAAAGGTAAATTCTGGTTCTGTCAATATGATTCTGAAATATTCATTTGAGATGCCCTTTGACAAATAATGAAAATAATTTTGATAATACTTGGAATGACTAGGAAATCCAAAGTTATGCTGTTTAGAGTCTACATAAAATATCTGATATTCGGTGTTACTGCTTGTAAAAAGCAAGAATTAATCAATGCAACATACTATTCTTTACTCAAATACTGAAGTTACAAGCATTGTATTTATTTAGTTGCCTTGCAAGGCATTTCAGGTCACACATATTATTAGGCTTTTAAAAGTAATCCAAATGATAAAAAACAGAGAACTGCTCAAGAAAATAAAATGATATAGAATTTATTGACATACCACTTAGGACAATTGTTTTGACTTATTCTAGGTATTTTATAAAAATAAGAGAAATCATTTTTAACAAGGAAATTGATATACTTTACCTTCCAAATGAAATAATGTCTTTTCTAATTTTTTTGAAATAATATAACTACAGATGTAACATTATTCTCTATTAATATTTATGCAGTTCCTACAGATTAGTCTGAATTTTTCAATAAATGATTTATTACATAGAATCATAGCTGTAATTTTATACATCCCAGGTTAGCATTCTATTTCATTACTCTTTAATATTTTTCATTTAAGCAATACATTCAGTGTCTAGTGTTCTTTATGATGAAAGACTAGGTCATTATTTTCAAGATATAAACCAGTTTTCAAAGACAGAATTACATTCAATAGATTAATTGATTAAATAATTCTCATAAGAGATGATTATCATCATGACAAACACAATATACAGTAAAATATCATTAAAGAACCAAAATACCCGGGAATTTCACTAAGAATCTGTTAATTAATTAATTAATTATCTACATTGGCTACATTGCTTCTTATATTTATTTGCTTATGGCATATATATTTGTTGTAGAAAATAGGGAAATACTGAATGCTAAATACTTGTGTGAAAAAAATATGATGTTTATATATACTTAGAAATATAAAGTACTCATTTGTTTAAAAGCTAGCACTAAACCTGGTAAGGCTTTATACAACTATGGTGATATCTCTAGGAGTGAATAACAGCCTGTGTCATTTCAGCCCTGCTTCCTAATAACAGCCAGTGTTGAATCTGTTCACTGAATCAGTAAAGTCACACTTTTCTGAACCTGCTCAAGATCATTTGACAGAATAAGGTAGAAGAGACAGGAGAGAGCATTACAATAAACAACAAAGGGATTTAAAGGATATTTAACTTCTCAGAAGGATAAAAATATAGTTATTTTTCATTGAGTGCTTTATAGTAAGAGGCTCTAGATATAATGTCATATCTAAACTATCTTTTTCAAACTGAGATATTTGTAATTGAAGAACAGTAAGCTAATCGCCTGTGCCGCTCAGTCCCAATACTCCAGCAAAAGGGATTTCGATTCTGTCCTATTTACTACCAAAACAAAACCAGGTATCTTCTCCATCTTTTTCTCATAACATTCAAAGATTGATCTCTGTTAAAGAATTTGTCAATAATTGTCATTTAGTATATCACAGTATTTAATTAGATCATCATTTATGAAACTGAACATACAACTCATACAGCTCAAAAATATTACACCATTTTGAAAACTTCAGAAAACTAAGAGTACTCAAAGAACAAATTAAGAACAAATGTGATAGAATAATAATAAAAATACAATCAATTTTCAAGTTATATTTTTAATTAAAAAATTTTATTTTACAACAAATATTGTGGCTTCCATCCCAGCAGCTGTACAAAACTATGTAGGTTACGTTAGACAACTAAGCAAAGTTTCTACAAGTCATGTGACCTGGGGTCATATTTTCCTTCCATAAATTCTGAGTAGTGTACTTGAGCAAATCATTAAACTTCTGCATGCCTCAGTCTATGACCTGAATTCATATATTCCTATCTTATAGGATAGTTCGGATTATCAAAATCAGTGAGAAAATCCACTTCAGGTGTCTCGCTAGACCCTGATCCAGCTCAATCTGGCTTCGGCTCTCTCTAAGTCTTCCAGATACTTAACCAACAATGCTTTAGTTTTTAAATGCTCTACTTGAGACAAATGTATGTCTTGGAAAATATAAACTCGTAAACCATTTTTGATTGGATATATTATATTAAGAATCAATTATTTATTTCATAAATGCATTTATAAAATATACGTCATAATTCCACTGAATACTACTTGATTTATCATTTAATATTCTTTCTTTTATTAAAAACGTATTTTCCCCTTAAGATAGTTGAGTTCTTATATGTAACCACCAAAAGGTGAAAGTAAACGCAATGTGTGTTTATGATTAGAAATCCAATATTTTTATCATAAAATATATATGGAAAATTCCAACAAAAATGCATCTTAGGAACTTGAGTCCATAGCAAGTAGTATCAGTATGCACTCTGTGAGAAAATTGATGCTTTAAGTAGTTATTCTAATAAAATATAATGTCAAGGAGTTGAAACATATATTTACAAAGATAATGAGAGTTGTAAAAGATTGTCATTGTCCATATAAAACTAGGAAGCACCAATTTGCCAACTGATATGAGTTTTGAAGATCATTATATTTATTTGAGAGTTTTTTAAAAGTTTATCATTTTACAATCATGTATTATATAATAAAGGTTAATAACATTGCTTTCCCAAAGTGATGTCAAAAGATCTATAATTATTGCCAACTCAGTTCATGAATGACTAATACTAAGAATAAATAATTAAAACAAGCCACAACTAATGAGTTCTGACTACAACATAAGTGATAATCTTCTAGTTTGTCAAATAAATGAATAGATTATGGAGATAGAGACAACTATAATAGATAAGCCAATCCATAGTGTCATTTAACTATGACTAAAGATATTCATCTTTTGACATTATAAAATGAATAATGATTTTTGCATATAACTGTGATTCATTCCCTGTTTGTCCTTATTATAATGTCACATTTGTAACACTGCAGTTAAGACTGTGTCAGCATTTCCATTATAAAATCCATATTTTCAGCCATTTATAATTATGTGATTAAAATTCTTTTCAGAATGAAACTTGGATTGCAAAATCTCTTTCTAGGAGACATTTTAAATAAATTTTTAAAAGCTGACTTTTAAAGCAAGGATATATCTCATTATAAGAAGAGTGTGTATTGGTAAAGGATGGGCTATTGGTGGTTTTAAATTACTTTCACGTGTTTCTGCCTTCTAATGAATATTTGTTAAACAAAAATAATAGATGTTATTAGCTTAATTTATCATTAAAAAATATTACATTCATTCTATAATATATATTTAAAGTAACGCAATACTGAAACACGACTATGTCTCACATTACTATGTCTTTTGAAGGAAGGTCATCTCCAAGTTTTGTGAAACAAATTGATAAGCAGAAAAATATGCATGAAATTTTGTGATAACTTTGAAAATGCAAAACTGCTTTAAATTTCCTCAGTTGATAATTAACTAATGGTAAGTAAAGCCCAAATGAAATGCTCTTTACCACAAATTGTACATATTTCAATTACTTGCATTTTAGACAAGCAAAAAAAAATTGATGGCAATAAATTAACAAGTATTAATATTCAAACATTTCTCATTTCTTCATGATCAAATTCAACATAAGACTATTAGCAGAATAGAAGTAAAAATAAAACTATTAAAATATTATTACAACATCATAGACAGTTTCTAGAGAATAAAAATTTAAGATTTGTTTTAAGCAAAAGTGTCTAGTAAAGTCAACAGTCACAAAACCATACGAATTATTTTAACATTCTAATTTACAATATTTTGTTGATTTAATTATCAATATTTTTTACTAGTCATAGAGCATCTGAAATTATTTTATGAAGGAAGATAGGGTTTTATAATAGCAGTTATAAAATCTGGAAATTTTATGATGCAAATTCTCCCTCAAAAACAATTTGTTATTTCTTAGCAATCAAGCACATGTAATCTTTGGGATTATTGGCTATACCTTTATTAGGGCTTATATTCATGTGAAAATAGTAAGGATTCTAAAGATCAGTAATTTTTCTAATGTGAAACGTATAAATTCTATGATCTCATTATAAAATTCATAAAACAGACTACTACTACTTGTTATAGATTCCTGAGTAAATCTTTGAGGTAGTAAAAAATATTAAATTACTAATGGGCCTGGCCTGGTGGCACAGTGGTTAAGTTCGTGTGCTCTGCTTTGGTGGCCTGGGGTTCGCTGGTTAGGATCTGAGGTACAGACCTACTCACTGCTCATCAAGCCATGCTGTGGCAGCATCCCATATACAAAGTAGAGGAAGATTGGCAACAGATGTTAGCTCAGGAACAATGTTCTTCACAAAAATATATATATATACACATTAAATTACTAAATATTCCTCTGAAATTTTGTATATCCTTTCTTGAAAATATGTAAATGTGTCTAGCAATCTAAATATCTTATTTCTTCCTTGATTATCTTTAAAATAACCAAAATAATGTAAAAGGTAAAACTTGCAGCAGACCTCCAAATTTAGGAGTAATGTTTTCTAAAAACTTTGAGGACCACCACTGTAGGGAAAATATGGCTGGGGTTAGAAACAGGTAGAAGAAGTTGATTTAGTAATTGTCTTTCTGATAACATGCAAGAAGTGGAAATAAACTAGTTAAGAGTCTGCAGAATCAAGCTAATAACCCCATTTGAACAGACAAATGTTGAATGTGAGTGGCCTTTGGGGCCAGGTGGGAAGCATGCTATAGTCTGTTCCTTTCACTCACTCAGCTACACTACTTGAGACATTAGAGAGCAATGGGAAGAGACTCTCCCTTCCAGTCAAGTGAAAGGGACCAGATTTACCTTCCTAGCTGAAACAGTTATAAGTAAGGTAATATATACATGGAAAAAAATGACACTCAAGATATTGGACATCAGGCAATGAAAAACAGAAATTCACGAAAGATGGGAAACAAACAAGGAGGATCCTATGATTGACTGAGCATGTGACCTGGACAAAGTTTACAGGATAGGGTCTAGGTGGGTGAACACTGGCAGAGCCCAACTGTCACGGGAACTGGGATTCCAGGGAAGTGAATGTTAACAGAATTTGCAGAGCAGATGAAAAGAGAAGAATGAGGTAGCTCAAGCGGGTTCCCAAGATCTACAAAGGGTCACCATTGGGTATTCGGTTGAATGCTCAACTTGGTCATAAGATACATGTGAAGACGTGTCTTGCGTTAGGTTGTGTTTACCGTGCTGTAGCTGTAGGTGTCACGGACTAAAATTTCTTCTGATGTCCTTTCTTTGTCTCCTCTGTTGTCTTTGGGTTTCCCAGAGACTTCATGAGTAAAGTCTGACATGTGCGGTTCTTTCCATTGTATTCCTTGTTAATATGCAGGATAAGGTTTGCGGGAAGGAGATGATATGGAGGTAAGGCCTGCGGGAGGAGAAGTATTCTATAGTTCCATCAATAGGCCTCAATCTTGTAGTGCCTCTGCTCCCCTGAGTGAGACAGAAAAGCTAGAAGAGGCAGGAGTTAGCTGCTTCTCTTCCCCAAGGTCAGTTAGACTCTGGCGAAGCCCCAGTCAGTTAGGCACTGGTAAAATAGTTTCCCTTGAGGGCAGGCCTTGCTAAGAGCAACAGGTGCTCGTATTTAAAGACGGCTACTTTTCCCCTCCCTCCTCTGGAAGCAGGAGGAGATTTTCCTCTGACCTTCACTGTGAGAACCCAGTAGGGTATCTGGGGGTAAATCACAAACGTGTGGAGGCCCCTCTAAGATGAAGGACTATTGGAATTTTTAACTCTCAGACTTGTGCACGCTGGACCTCCAGCAATTCTTCCTTTGTTTAAGTTTTGCTACTCTGAGGCTAGTTCCAGTGAATCTTTCTGCTCCTGGGGTTCTGCTCCAGGAAGCTGTGATGCTCTCTGTCTGCCTTTCTGTTTCTCCACTTCTGAGCACAGCAGTTTGGCCTGTGACCTCAGTACTCATAGATCTAAGAAGTGTTGCTTTTCAATTTATTTAGCTTTATTTTGTTATGAAAACTAAAGTGACACCTTCCAAGCTCCTTTTATGTTGGACTGGAAAATGGAAGTCTCAAAAATATTTAAAAATGCAAAGGCCAAACGTTTACAAATTTGATGAAAACCACAGATTCACAGATCCAAGAAACTTAAAAACCTGAGGGAAAAGACCCATGAAGACGATTTGCTTTGGTGTAGCAAATTGTCTTCGTTCATGAGGACTGCCGTGACAAAGTCCCGCAGACTGAGGGCTTAAACAACAGAAATGCATTTTCTCACAGTTCCACACGCAAGAATTCTGAGGTTGAAGTGTTAGCGCTGTTGCTTCCTTTTGAGGGTGATAAGGGAAAATCCATGCCAAGCTTGAAGATGACCATTCTCCCTGTGTCTTAACAGAGGATTGTCATCTCTCTGTGTCTGTGTCCCACATTCCTCTTCTTAGAAAGACATCAGTCATGTTGGATTCTGGCCGACGTGAGTGACCTCGTTTTAATTTAATTACCTCCTTAAAGACCCTATCTCCAACTAAGGTCACATTCTGAGGTACTGGGGGTTAGGACTTCAACATATGAACTGTTAAGGGGACGCAGTTCAGCCCTTAACACATATCATAATCCATTTTATAGAAACCAACAATGTTCACCATAAATCATAAAAAAAAATCATAAAATCAGCCAGAGATCAAAAGGACACATCACATACAGGGGGCAAAAGTAAAAATAATAGTCCACTTCTCATGCAGTCAGACACAGGAGAAATACGAAGAGGTCCAAACTCCTGGTCAGCTTGGCAGACAGTAATTTTTTTCATTTCTGGGACTGCAGTAGAGGCAGTGGACCTGGGATGCATACTATAAAGAGCCAAAACAGAGAAAAATCTCGTATAATTTCTCAGTATTTGAAGTCAGATGACTACTATATTGAAGAGGCCTGCCTCAATCTTTCAGCCAGTGTTTCTTTCAGGAGCTCTGCAGGGTTTCAAAGCATGGGGTGGGAAGGGGGATGTGGAAGGAAGATGAAAGAATATCTTCGAAACCCATGCAGGGAAAAACTGAATCTCCCACAGTCTTCAGTCTCTCAATTTAAAGCCCATATTATTTTACTCCTGGATTTTGCAGACTCTCAAGGATTGAGAAGATGTACAAAATATATTTCTTTTCAAAGCCATACAAGGGGCTAGAAATGTGCAGCCCAAAAAAGGAGTGACGGTTTATCTCACCTCCAAGACAGTGATAAGAAAAGGTTTTATGCTTCCCTTCCCTAAAAGTGCTCAACACACAGAAACCTTCTAAACTCCAAGAAAAGATTTAATTTGGCTTCTGTATACCTGGAAATGTCCTGCAGGTCCTTCTGACTGCAAGACATTTGTGTAGCAGCTCCCTGTCAAAAGAATTAGCTCCCAAACCTGCTCTTTCAGAAAAGAACGCAAGCAATACTCCAGAGACCTACACGCAGAACAGCTTCATCTCTCAAATGAAGGATATAAATTTTGTGTTTTGATAAACATAGATAATTAGAAACTGTGAGGCTCTGTTTTCTAGTGCTTACAACTTTGCAATGGTTAGAGAGGTCCCAATAGCTTTATTTTTGCAGATATTGAGATACCGTAAGATAAAAGCTTGCACACTGAGTCACAAATTGGATGGATGGAAAGTCAAGCTAAATATTTATTAACGGGTGTAATAGATATTGTCCTATGTTGAAGGGAGTATAAGATGAATGATATAGTAAACTTTATATTAGACCAACTCAGAAAATTTTGACTAAAGCATAAAAAGAAACTCACAATCAATAGTTTTTTTCAATTTAGTTAAACAATTAGTTAATGAGCTAAAGTACAATAACAGAACTGCTCGGACCTAATTAAAAGTGAAAGAAATATTAAGCAATATTGAGGGAAGTTATAATACAAACAGGGAAAAGATAAGAGACTTGGAAGATGGATCAGATCTAAAATGCAAATAATAGGAATTCTAGAAACAAAAAATAATAGATAATGAAAGATAATTATGAGAGCAATTAATATTCCTCTGAGCTAAAGAAAGACTTAAGTTGCAGACATTATAGGTTCATGAATTCTCAATGAAAGTTATGGAAAAAACATATACCTATAGATAGGTATCTCAGTGAAAATCCTGAGTTTCATGATTACAAAAAGAAAACAAGATATTCCAGACAAAAGTAAAACATGATTTTTAGAGGAAAAGAAATTATATTGAAACTTGACTTTTCATTTTCAACAACGTGAACAAATAAATTGTTATATAATATCAAAAACTACAAGATAAAGGGACTGGGACCCTGACACCTACACTAGGTCATGAGATAACTTTTATGTCATGGCAAAAAAACAAAACCCAAACAAAATATGGCAGATATATAAGAATACAGAGAGAATTCCACTGATATGCAATGTATTTGAGAGAAATATATGTTCTAAGAAACTGTAACCAAAGACAAAAGACTGAGATAAGGAAAGATAAAAGAAAAAATAGTGGAATAATGAAGGTACATTGTATATTTTTTATTGTTTAATATAACTTAAAATATAATTAGATATTTGTAATATATTTCAAATAACATATTTTAAAGCCAAAGATATGAATGAACTCAGCAAAATGCAGGGAATGGAAGAAGAAGGGAGTTGCCAGGAGGTGAAAAGTTTATAGAATAGGAAAGAAGCAGCATTAAAATTACCTTTGGAGGAGGCATCTTACTGGGGAGTAAGGTTTATTTTTGTAATGTCCCTGTAATAGCTGAAATGCGTATGTTCTATCATGTGGCTAGGGTTTGGAAAATAAATATTACCAGGAATGTTCATCAGACTATGTGGTAACACTAAGAGTCAAATTGGCTCATCCAATCTGATTTGCAAGGACCACATCAACGGTACTGAATGCTTTAAAGGATGCTAATGATTTAAAGACTCCAGAGAATTAGAGGACACAGAGAAAGCATTCTTTGCTTGGAGGAGTCCAAGACATCAGACAAAGCTTTCCATAAATCCTTCCTCTCCAAAGTTAGAATGAATTCCACACTGGATTTAGTATGCAAAATTCATTCCAACCAATTCACGTGGAGACATTACTTATAGTGAGTGCCATTTCACGTATGGAATATGCTCATTTCCTATTCCACTATTTATACCTTGTATGATTATTCCCCATTATTCATCTGAACACCATAAATCCCATAATGGATCCATAGATTAAAGGAGAATTTTTTGTTTTGTTTAGTTGTTTGTTTTTTTTTGAGGAAGATTAGCCCTGAGCTAACTGCTGCCAATCCTCCTCTTTTTGCTGAGGAAGGCTGGGCCTGAGCTAACATCCATGCCCATCTTCCTCTACTTTATATGTGGGACGCCTACAACAGCATGGGTTGCCAAGCAGTGCCATGTCCGCACCTGGGACCCGAACCTGCGAACCCCAGGCCGCTGAAGCAGAACATGCACACTTAATCGCTGCGCCACCAGGCTGGCCCTGGCTTTTGTTTTCAATAAGTGACCTAGAATGACTAGGTTTGAAACAATTCACAGGTAACGAAGATGTATTCACTTTCTTCTTGTACGCATCATAAGTAGTTTTAAGAGGTCTGGTTATAGTATTACCCCCCAGCCGTCCCCAGTAAGGAAATACCACAGGCCTGCTTTAACTCTTTCCTGGTTATCATGGACTCTCAAACAAGCTATAGGAACAAAGGGACACACCAAAACTTGGAAAAGGCAGTAAAGGAAGGAACAGGGAAAAAAATTAAATGCTTAATAGTAAATCATAAAATAATATTAAATAACCATTTACGTTTATTGCACCAAATGTGAATGGGATGCATTTCCCATGGCAAGAGTAACAGAAAACTACATTTAGTTCAAGTGGAAAACATTAGGGATCAAGATTATGTGAACAAAATATTAACTGAATGAATGCATAACTATGAAAGTGATGAAGTTCATTTTTATGTACATACAGGCATTTAAATAATTTGATGATATAGACACTAATAAATCTCAAAAATTTCAAAGAATAAGTAATATCAGCAAAAAGCACCATTTTTAAAATAGTGTAAGTAAATTAGAAATAAATACGAAAATATGAATTATCAATATGCTTGACTTCTTTTTAATGAAGCCCAATATAACCCAAGCATTATAAAGGAAACCACACAGGAAATTACAAAATATTTAGAACTGAATACTAATGACATTACCTATCAAAGCAGGAAGGATAAAACTAGAGTAGTAATTAGAGACGTTATTGAAATCAAAAGTTTTTCTTATAAATACTACACTGAAAACAAATGTACAACATTATCTTAGTTTAGGCTGTAAAACAAAGTAGCACTTCCTCAGTGGCTAATAAACAACAGGAACTCCTCTCTCACAGCTCTGGAAGCTGGAAGTCTGAGATCAGGATGCCAGCCTGCTTGAGTTCCAGTGGGAACTTTCTTCCTGGTCGCAGACTGTGAACATTCCAGTATATCTTCACGTGGTGGAGAGCAGGGATGGCTTGCCAGCTGGCGTGACTCTCACATGAGCACTAACCCCATTCAGGAGAGCTCCACCCTCATGACCTCCTCTGATCCTAATTACCTCCCCCAGCCCCACCTCCTAATACCATCACCTTGCAGGAGAGGTTTTTCACACATGAATTTTGGCAAGGACACAAACATTCAGGACATGACAAACATGTTCTACAGAATAATTCTGTAAAAGTGCAGCAAAATAAATTGAAAGTAACTATAAAGAACGAATAGCAACAATAAGAGAGGAAATCACGAAATAGAAAAGTAAAAATGAGAGAAAGAGATTGAAAAAGATATACAAGAAAAACCCTTTAAAAAAATCTATGCAATAGACAAATCTCCAGTGACACTTTTAAAGAAAAAATTGAAAAGAAAAAATAAAACTAGGAAGAACAAAGAGGGCACGATTGTGTCATTTAGCAAATAATGACATTTACTCCTTTGCTAATGAAAAACTTAAGGACAATTTTTTTTCTTGCAGAATATTTATTTGTAAATAGTCAAAGATGTTAGCCATAATAATTAATTTATATACATTTGAGTATAGTTACTATTATAAACATAACTGCAGGTTTATGATAACATCTTTTGTCGGTGGTGTGTTTCTTCTCCTGACCACTAATACAAAATGAACAAGAGGATAAAAATTGGAATTATTTTCAATTGAAGTTCTTATTTAGTGGTAAAAATATGGGTTGTGAGGGTCAACTTTTTGTAATACTTTTTTTTTGTACTTTTTAAATGAAAATTTAAATTAGCAGAGAATTTTTCTGATCCTGTAAATATCTGAGAAGAAAAAAAAAAGAGAGATAAATCATAAATTAAATTATGTAAACCTGAATATATCCCAACATTTTATGAATTTTTATTTTTATAATATAGTACACTGAAAAACCCCACAAAGTTGAAAATTTGATATTCATTTGTAATTATTATTTTGTTCATTCTCTTCTGGATCACATGAAAATTTTCAATGTATCTAAAAACATATCAGATTCCGTGGCACTCAGCTGGAGTCCTTCTCATAAACCTGACACATTGCCAGTTATCATTAAACACTGTGCCATTTTCCAGTCAGTCATTGTGACAGTGTTCATGTCCCGACCAATCTGAATAAATTTTACATAATATTATGTCTAATATTATATTCAACATTTTAATAACTTCAAGATATGTCAGTGTATATATTGGGCAATTCTGTCAAAAATCATTCAGTTTTGTTTAATATGATAAATCTTTTAAAAACCCGATCTACTCATGTTCTGAGATCACATTATAATGCATATTTAACTATTTTCCTCCTTCAGGTTTATTTTTTAAAGTAGAATGGTAATACTTGAAGAACATTAAAGGATTTAAATCCCTCTATATTTTTTAAGAAAATCAGATATCATTTTAAATAGTGTATGAATGTGTTAGTTTCATTGATGCCAAGAATAATTGTAAAGTACTGTTGAATACCTATTGAGTATACCTTCTTATCTTGTCAGCAATGGATATTAGCAATGTTTTAATTATTTTACTTCAATAGAAATGCATTGCATTCTTTACCAAAATATTTATAAGAGAATTTTAGTTGTTAACTAGTGTTAATAACTCTTTCCTTTCTTAATCTACATCCGTTTACCACACTTGCATGGTATTTATTTTTAATGAATTTGTTCACTAACGTATGGGAGAATGAACTGCCACCTATCGCACTGCTGGATTAAGGCGCACTTGGCCCTCGTTAAAATATACTGTGACATTCATGAACCACAAAGACCCACAGAGTGGGGGCTATTTCATGCTCTCTTTTAGTCTCATTAGCTTAGGTGTGAATCTCCTCAAATCTATTCAGTTTTACTTACGATAGTTATTTTATTAAATATATAAAACCATCTTATGAAATAGTACATGAATTATGATTTCAATAAGAATGTGTTTCGATAAAATCATTGTGGAAATATTTTAAAACACTTGAAAAGTTTTTCAAATTAGCAATATATGCCAGGTATTTAAGGGAAAAATTAACTAAAAATATACGAATTCTATGCAAGATTATTTCATGTGTCTTTAACTTCTTGATCACCTCTACAGAAATAAAAAAAAAGATGAAAATAGATGATGCGTTGTAGGTGTGTTTTCTGCAAGAATTTTGCTAAAGAACTATTAGTATGTAATGGATTTTGAAAGAAATTATTTGTCTATAAAAACATTGGTAAAAAAGTACATTTATATATCTTTAGTTAAAATATTTGTTAAATAAATATCTTTAAAAAATTATTAATTTATCAGTTACAATGTCATCAGATTCCAAAAACATTTCTAAAGTTTCAAAGAAATCTAGTTTTGTAGGATTGTTTTCATTATTTATTGTATTCATCCTATAATAACCTTTTGTGTTTCTGTTTTATTGTATTACACGTAAGTGTACATGTAATACTTAGAACTTTCTACTTTCTTTCTATTTGCCTTTATCCTAAAAAAATACATGGCTTTTCATTCTGCAGCAGCAAATCTGTTTGAGCAAGATTTTGTACCCTCCTTCCTCAGCTACGTTATTGCAGAATGGATTTTTAAGCAACATGAATCAATGGACTCCTTATGCAAATGATTCGCGGCCTATCTTCATAGGCCAACCAAGTAGAGTTGACCATTCCAGGCCCACAATTAAAGAAGAGAGGCTAGTGCATGGGGGTGTTAGAGATCAATAAGTAAATACCTGCAGATGGAAAATCAACAGACGCAGAAAAGCATAGGCAAAAGGCATGCCATGAAAAGTACACTTCTCCTTCTCCTAGCCAAGGTCCCAACAGGATAAACTCTTCAGGCCTGTATATGATGCAAGTGTGGATGGAAGAGGCTGCTAATCTCTTTGGGACAAGAAACTTGACTGCTTCAAAGCATTGATTTCCAGGTACTTTGCTTACTTCTCCTGCTGGAAACCAAGGAGGTTTGAATTTAGTCTTAAAATGTCACTTGAGGGGCTGGCCCGGTGGCATAGCAGTTAAGTTCACCCACTCTTCTTCACTGGCTCTGGGTTCACTGGTTGGGATCCCAGGCATGGACCTATGCAGTTTATCAAGCCGTGCTGTGAACAGGCTAGATAAATCCTACTGTTTGAACTCACACCACAAATCCACAGATTCTCATTCTTGTCCACTAACACTGGCCTCCTTACACATCCCTCTAGGCTAGTCTTCCACACCTTACACCTTTCAGAAGGGAATTCTATAAGTGTAGAACTGTCTTTAGTATCTGTTCAAATGTGTTAACTTGGAGCTACGGAGTTTACTTATACTTAGAAAACAAAACTTTCTCCTAATGTTGCACTAATTAGTATAAAATTTTCTTTGATCCATTCTAGACTTCAAACATAGGCATGGTTATTTCTTAGTGCTGTTTCATATGAAGAAGTGTCGCTCCTCTGAGGCAGATGATCATATTTTCTCCGGCCCTCTAATGACTTGGACCTTATTAACTCTCCCACCTCTTTCTTCTGTCTTCAACCTCACCTTGGCTTCTTGACCCTTCATATTTAGAATTTAAATGCAGCAAGTGTTTCTTATATTAAAAAAAAAAAAAAACAAGCATTCTCCTTCAAATCTGTTCTTTTTCTTGCTGCTATTCTGATCATTCTCTCAACATCCTAAATGCTCCCCATCTTCTCTTTCCATTTTCTCACCAGACACTCACTTTTTAACTTATCTTGCCTCTATTTCTATCAATACACTGAAGGAGCTATCATTAACATCAGCAATTATCTCTAATCAAATTCAAGGATATATTTTATTTCTCATATAAGTTGACTTTCTGTCATCATTCTACACATTTGATAATTCCTCCAGATGGAAACAGTCTCCATCCATAATTCCCTGAACTTTTCCTACAATTATAGCCACTTCTTATCAGGCTTCTTTTAGAACACACAGCTCTACTTTTAAATCTCAGAAGTTCAAAGAACGTGGCCTTGTTTCACTTCTGTGGATGTTCTTGTCTTCAAGGGAGTCACGCCTCTGCCACTGGCTACTCTTCCCAACAACTCTTGTCAGTACTTGGAACCTTCAAGTGTTTAGTACCTTTTTTGTCACAATCTCACCTCTGACTCATATTCTATGCCACCTGGAATATCACAAAATCACTGAAAGACAACATGTCCGAAGCTGAAACGTATATCTCCTCTGTGAGATTGGTTCCTCCCTACCTCATTGAGCAGGACCATCCATATCTATTGCATAAACAAGAAACCTGGGAGTCATCTCTACACTTCTCCCACCACTCTGACCTTCCCCTAGTCAATCTGTCACTAAGTGTGGCATATTTTACCTCTTTGACAGCTCTCAACTAATTTCTTCTTTATATTTTCACTGGCAAGACACGGGCCCAAGATGCTTTAAAAGAGATGGAATTGTCAGTATCTAAATTGACCTTTAGCAAGTTGCACTACCTCTTAGCTTCAGTTTCACAACCTATAAAAATGGGATGAATGCGGGCATGCCTAGTGGCACAGTGGTTAAGTTCACAGCTCCGCTTTGGCAGCCTGGGGTTTGCAGGTTTGGATCCCAGGTGCGGACCTAGCACCACTCATAAAGCCATGTTGTGGCAGCATCCCACATAAAATAGAGGAAGACTGGCATAGATGTTAGCTCACCGAAAATCTTCCAGCAAAAAGAGGAAGATTGGCAACAGCTGCTAGCTCAGGGCCAATCTCCCTCACCAAAAAAAAAACAAAAGGGATGAATAATGAGAGTGATTTGAGATTTGAGGACTAAATAGACCTATAAATTTAATGGGTGCATAACAGTGTCAGCAAGGTTTCAATAAATTTAGCTTTTATATAATCTCTCTCCTGGGAATGCAATAGGCACATAATAGCTTTATATCCATGCTGAATATGCCAATCTTACCACTTCTCTGTATTATGGCAAGAATAGTTCTATCAAAATGCTAATTTCGCCATGCCGTTCTCTGACTAAAAATTCATCAATTTTCTTCTGTTTTTCTTAAGAGGGAGGACAAAACAATTAACACTGCCCCTGAGGCCTTCGGTGATGCGATTCCACACTTCCCTCTAAGTTAATTTCCAGACTTGTTCAGTGCCTCTTGCTTCTTCCCAACTTAGCATCTTCCCTGATTTCACGGCATACAGTGGCCTCCTAGTACATACGCTTTGTCAGTTCTGTGCATTTTTCCTTCAGAGCATTGTCAGTATTTGGAATTACATGCATATCTTCTTATTTCGTTTATGCTTATTTGCATCACTAGTTACTAAGTTTCATGAGGGAACAACTGTGCTTCATAACTCATCATTATGCCTCCAAGGTCTAACAGTGTCTGGCTTATAGTAGAAATTCAATTAATATTTTTTAAGTAGATTTGTGCATTAATAGATGGATGAATGGATTTTAAACATATTGTAATTTCACTTCTCTTTTAGGGGGAGGTAACCATGTGCATAATTTTACAGAATGTTCCTTTATACAAGATGCTGTTTTGAAATTCTTTTCCTTGCCCTCTAGTTTAGATAATTAAAAAGAGAAAAAGAATTGAAATTTCTTAAATGTATATTTAAGGGGGAGTCAATGAATTACTAATTTGTGATGGTAAAATGCTAGTAGAGCAAACAGAATCAGTATAAAGATTTTGACAATAAAATAAAAATAACTGAAAATACTAGATTTATTTTCCATATAGCTTTTCATTTGCAAATATCAGAGAGATTATTTTTTTAAGAAATATCTATTGAGTGCACATTATGTGACAGACACATGTGCTGTTACTAATGATACAAAATATTATAATAAGATAAAAGTCTTGGTGCCAGTTTTCTGTGTAAGAGTTCTGGCTTAATCACTGACTAGCTGCCCTGGGCAAGTTCTCTGATCCCTCTGTGCTTCCCTCTCTCTAATGACGAATAGGGGATAACATCACCTAACTTCCCAGGTAATTGTGAGAAGTAAATGAGTATAAAAACTCTAGGACTATAATTTGTGTAAAGAATTGTGGTTGGCCTAAAGCAAGTTTTATGTATTAGAAAACATATGCCATCAGTATCATTATGTTCTGGCCTTGCTTCTTAGCTTCCAATTGAATGGGAGAAAAAACAAGTAGAGAACAAGAATACATTGTGGCAAATGATGGCACATGGAAGTATAATGTTTCATGGAGTCACAAAGGCGGGATGCCTTCCCTGAATTTTGGGGTGCAGAGAAAGCTGGATGCATAGCGTGGCAACAAATAGGACCTGAAGGATGAACCCAAGTAAGGCCACAATGAATGTGAACAGCTCTTGGAATGGGAGCATACACAGAATCAGCATTCGCAGTTGTCTTGACTCCTAAGAGTGGTAAAAGCCTAGAGTCCACGCTGTCAAACCATACGGAGACTAAAGTTTACAGCAAAAAGGGAGACCTCTCATGGTCTGCTGAAACCTGTGACTTCCATGGGAGCGATGCTTCACCTTTCCCTTAACCATCCATACACTTACCAGTGTACTTTGTCTCAAAGTGAATGGCTCTAAATCAGGCAAACGGCCACTTAAATAACTCAAAGTATTTCAAAATATAAATTCAAATGCTTTCTGATGGTCTCATGATATCCTTGTTCGCCTTCACTCCTTCCACTTCCTTTCTCTCTTCATTTCCCCTGCCTCCTTCCTTTCTGTCCGTCTTTCATCCACAGATGGTTAATTTCTTTCTTTCTTCTTTATAACGCCTATGCTCCATTGCTCCTTTAAGTTGTTTTATTTTTTAAGCCCTGTAAGAATTCTAGAAAGTCTAGATTGTTACACCCAATCTAGGTCTTTTGGTTGAAATAAATTTTTATTCTTCATTAAAACACACACACACACATACAAGACATTAGCTAAGAAAACAGAAAAGAGCCCGTCTACAAAAGTAATTTGAAGTATTTGGAAAAGAGAAGAAGGAATAGAGATTAATCCAGCTATGCTTCAATATCAACTCGTCAGAGAGTTCATTGTAGGTTTTTATAATTTAAGAGAATCCACTGAAGAATGGTGCTATAGGTTTATTCAAAAGAAGTTACTATTACAAAAATATGTTAAACAGAAATTAATATGTGCAGATTATCGTGAAAATGTAAATTCAGATTACCTGACTATTCCATGTGCAGCTCCACTTGAACAAAGAATTGGAGGAATACTTTGCTGCTTTGATCTATCAGATTCTTTGCTTTATTTTGAAAGTGTTTATTTATTTATTTATTTTTTTGAGGAAGATTAGCCTTGTGCTAACATCCTCTGCCAATCCTCCTCTTTTTGCTGAGGAAGACCGGCCCTGAGCTAACATCTGTGCCCATCTTCCTCTATTTTATATGTGGGACGCCTGCCAGAGCATGGCTGGGTAAGTGGGGTGTGGTCCCCACCTGAGATCAGAACAGGTGGACCACAGACTGCAGAAGCGGCATGCTCAAACTGAACCGCTATGCCACCAGGCTGGCCTCGATAATGTTTATTTCTTAATTGTTAGTTTTGCTTGTTTTGGACCCTTGAATCCATTAAAGAACAATGTGTCTGTAACTCAATTTTATGAAGGCCATAGCTGTCTAAATCAAAATCCAACCTGCTGTTCTAAGCCACATTCATATCTGAAATTATAAATCTCACAAATTGCCTACATAGAAATTAGTAAGTGAAAGTGAAAAGCGTCAATGAGGTGGTCTGCTGAAATGACTAATTTATTTGCCACATGTAAGTCTACTGTACAAACTAGATATTTCATGTTCATTATTCTTTCATTAAATGTTTCTATTTGCACTTAAATCTTAATAAATTCCTTACATCGTGATTTGAAGGAAATCATCAAGATCTGTCAACTTCTGTCCTTTGTAGCATTGGATTTGGACCAGCTCCAATAGCCCTTGGTCATGCATGTTGTCTTAGAGATGTTTTGTTCCTAGTGATTGGAACTGTAAGCTGACAAACTTGCTGTTACACTTTGCCAGTATTGAAACTGTTACAAAGGGATTATGAGATTTATCCGGGACCAGAGTGCTAGTCATTGACTAGTTGGCTGAAAATTACGTTGCAGATGCATGATTCTTAACCCAATTGGCTGTGTAACATCCCCAGAGAACGTTGGTGCTAAAATATTCAGGCTGTTTCAATTTACTCTTTTAATTAAAACATAGAACTGGAGAAGAAACAAATAAAAGAGATGAGAGCAGGGCTTAAAATATCCTCTAGCTGGCCCCCAGTATTCTTGGTTACAATTCTGCAGTAAGGCTCCACCAACATATCTCTGCCGAACTGCCACTTTTTCTTTTTCATTATGCAACATGCCACATTTACAGGCTCAGAATGATACTTTACATTCCATTTCCTCAACATAGCATCATTAGAAGGAAGACATAATTCCAAGCACTGACACCTAGAAGCTGCAATGCCTTGTGTTCTTCATTATACTTCCTCATTTAGAGTTAGAAGCTGTAGATTACAGAATCCACAAACAACTCCTACTGTGCACAAACTGCTCAGAACCTATCAAATATAGGCAGGAGCTTAGTAGTAAAAGAACTTTCTGTAAGAGAATGCTGTTGACATACCTTGGTGAAGACGGATGGACTAACAGCGCACTGGGGTCTGAATGATCCATGCACATAAAAACAGATCCTTCTTCTCCCCAAGAGAAACTCTTCCAGATCTAAAGGTACTAACTAGGGAAATAAAATTGGGGAGAATTATTTTATTTTCCATTATGCATTTCATTCATTCAACACAAGTAGGCTAAGTTTTAAAGAAGAATGAGACAGACACGGCTCTTCTCCACAAGTAGCTCATATTCTATAAGGTGAGGCAGACAGCGTATATTTAGTTACACCAAAACCAGGTACTGATAAGTAGTAAGTATCAGGAAGGAAAATCCAGAACATTAAGAATTTGCTATTGTGTGAACTGAGTATGTGACTTGTGAAATTTGCATACACTGCATTTTTTCCAGTTATTTTTTAACTATAATGAAAATAAACACATATTCAAAAAGAAAAATTGGAGTAATTAATTCTGTATGAAAATCCAATTAAAATATAATGGTAACAGGATAGTTTATTGCTTGGCAAACTTCCTTAATGTACCTGCTTAAATATCTGTCATAAGACAGTTTTAGATATGATCTAGACCTATAATTAACAGTAAGTGAAAATTGTATGACATTATGCTAAGGTTTCACTGTCCTTCTTGGCTAGTGTAGAAACATTCCAAGATAGATGTACATAGAGAGATGATTAGGTCATATTTACATGAATTATTAATATAAGTAATACAAGTATCTTCTTATTTGAGAGATACATGCATATATTGAATGCAAGAAAACCTTAATTCAGTATATTGCAGTGTTGATAAAACAGATTCTGGAGCCAGACCCACTGTATGTGAATTTCAACTTTGCCATTGAATTGAGATATGTCATGTTGCACAAGATATTTAGCCTATTTAGAATCAGTTAACTCATCTATTAAACAGAGGAAAAGAATATTAACCTCCTTACCTGGTTTTTGTAAGGATTGACTGATGTGATACATATGTGAATGTTTAAAACAGTGCCAGGGAGTGACATTAGCATCATGGCAGAGTGAGTTGTTCCCTTTGTCTCTCCCCACTAAGTTACAACTAAATGGTCATTCATTAACCAGTGGAGGATTCCCTGAACAGCACAACAGGACATCTGAGAGATGCACACAGCCACGCATCTGAAGGTGGGTGGATCTGGTCTCAGGAGGCAGTGGAACTAGGTAAATGCCCTACCCTTCCCCATCTTGGCGGCAGAGAGCCAGGTCATGGGTCTTCACACAGGGGCCAACATGACTGTAAGAGGAGGTAGCGGCAGCCTGGACCACAGGAATGCTTTCAGAGCTGTAGCCCAGCCTGCAGGAGTGCCCACCGTGCTGCAGCAGCCCCATCAGTGGGAACACTCTACACTGAGCGGCATGGCTCAGCCTCTATGAAGATGCATGCCTTTGAGTGCAGCACAGGCAAGAAGGTGCCCTGCCTCTTCAGAATGCACTCTGGCCCACGGACCACAGAAGCCTGTGACTCCCACCAAGTGGTGGCTCAGCCCCTGCATGGGTGGCCCTACACGCTAGTGCAGCAGCTCAGCCAGTAGGTACCCTGCTGAGCACAGAGGCTTCACTTATGGTGTCTGCCCCACCCACCCAGTGCAGAGGCCCTACCCATGTGAGTGCAACCTGCAGAATGACTGCAGCCCAGTCCGGCAAATGCAGTAAAGCCCTACATGCACAACTTCCAGCAGACGGGGCAGGATCAGAAAACACAACTGTTGCTCCCTGCAGTGGCAGGTGGAATCTGCAACCTGATACCAGAGACTACAACAAATGTACCAGCAAAGGATCGATTCATAAAACACTATGAAGAACTACAGCAACACTTCAGAGCAGGTGGAAACTGAGAAGTCTCAGGAAACCAATCCTGATGCCACAGAAATTTACAATCTAAATGACAGAGAATTCAAAATAGTTGTCATAAAGAAACTCAATGAGCTACAAGAAAGCTCAGAAAGACAGTTTAATGAGCTCAGGAGTAAAATTAATTAGCAGAAGGAGCACTTCACCAAGAATATTGTAGCTCTAAAAAAAACCCCAAGCAGATTCTGGGTGTGAAAATCACAATTAATGAGACAAAAAATAATCAAGAAACCATAAAAAATAGAGCTGACATTATGAAGGTCAGAATTAGTGATTTAGGGGATAGAAATATAGAAATGCTTGAGGTGGAGGAGGAGAGAGAAGCAAAGATTTTTTAAAGAGGAAGAAATTCTTTGAGAAATATCTAATTCAATTAGGAAAAGCACTATAAAGATTATAGGTATTGCACAGGGAGAAGAGAGGGAGAAAGGAGCAGAGACATTGTTCCAAGAAATAATAGCTGAGAACTTCCCAAATCTGAGGAAAGAACTTGATTTACAAGTGCATGAAGCCAAAAGAAGTCTTAATTACATCAATGCAAAAGAACTTCTCTAAGACAAATAATACTAAAAATGGAAAAAGAAAATGACAAGGAAAAAATACTAAGGGCAGCAAAGCAGAAGAAAACAAGCTACAAAGGAAGCCCTATCTGGCTTTCAGCAAATTTCGCAGCAGAAACCTTACACTCTAGGAAGGCATGGAATTAAATTTTCAAAATACTGAAAGATAAAAACTTTCATCCAAGAATAAGCAGAGAGATAAATAGCCATTCAAAATCAGAAAATTGCAGCTGTCTATCAAAATAGGTTAGCAAACACTTAATTAAAACATAAAAGACAGAGGGAAGGAAAGAATCAAAAATAATTAGAAACACTTCAGTTTAGTCTCAACTCACAACACAAAAAAGAATAATTTGTGACAACAATAACTCAGAAAGGGAAGAAGATAACGATAGAACTTGCTTAAGCTAAGGAGATAAGAGGCTATCAGAAAGTGGCCTATCATCTCGTCTATGAGATCTTTTATACAAACGAAAAATCAGAGCAGAGCCAAAAATCATAAATAAAGAGAAAACTGAGAAAACCATCACAGAAAACTACTAAACAAAAATGGCAGTCAGAAATACAAGGGAAAAGAAACAATGGACATATAGAACAACCAGAAAACAAGAGATAAAATGGCAGTATTAAGCCCTAACATATCAATAATAACTCTGAATGTAAATGGATTTAATTCTCCAGTAAAAAGACACCGAGTGGCTGGATGGATTAAAAAAGACAACCCAACAATATGCTGCCTCCAGGAAATACATCTCAGCTCTAAAGACAAACATAGGCTGAGAGTGAAAGGATGGAAGACAATATGTCAAACAAATGGCATGCAAAAGAAGGCAGGCATTGCCATAATTATATCAGACAAAACAGAGTTCAAGATAAAAAAGAGAAATAGGGGCTGTATATAATTATATAAAGCATTCCACAAGCAGACATAACACTTATGAACATATATGCACCTAAAACAGGAGCACCAAAATATATAAAGCAACTACTAACAGACCTAATGGGAGAAATTGACATCAACACAATAATAGTAGGGGACCTCAACATCCCACTTACATCAATGGATAGAGCGTCCAGACAGAAAGTCAACAAGGAAAGAGTGGCCTTAAATGAAACAGTAGACCAGATGACTTAATATATATAGAGAGAACATTCCATCGAAAAATTGCAAAATACGCATTCTTCTTAAGTGCACATGTAACATTCTCAAAGATAGACCATATTTTGGGAAACAAGGCAAACTTCAATTTAAGAAGATTAAAATCATATCCAGCATCTTTTCTGACCACAATGCTATGAAACTAAAAATCAATTACAAGTAAAAATCCTGGGAAAGTCACAAAAATGTGGAGACTAAACAACATGTTACTGAACAAGCATTGTTAGAGAAATAAAAAAAAAAACCTGGAGACAAATAAAAATAAAAACCCAATGTACCAACTCTTATGAGTTGCAACAAAAGCAGTTCTAACAGGGAAATTTACAGCAATACAAGCCCACCTCAAAAAACAAGAAAAATCTCAAGTATGTAATCTCAAACTACACCTAACAGAACTAGAAAAAGAAGAACAAACACAGCCAAAAGTCAGCATAAGGAAGGAAATAATAAAAATTAGAGACGAAATCAATGAAATAGAGAGTAGAAAAAACAGTAGAAAGGATCAATGAAACTAAGTGCTGGTTCTGTGAGAAGATAAACACAATTGAGAAACCCTCAGCCAGACTCATTAAGAAAAAAATAGAAAAGTCTCAAATAAATAAAATTAGAAATGAAAGAGGAGAAATTACAATGGATACCACAGATATACAAAGGATTATAAGAAAATATGATTAAAAACTATATGCCAACAAATTAGATAACCTAGAAGAAAAGGATAAATTCTTAGACTCAGACAACCGCCAAAAACTGAATCAAGATGAAACAGAGAATCTGCATAGATCAATAACAAGTAAAGAGATTGAAACAGTAATCTGAAACCTCCAAAAAATAAAAGTCCAGGACCAGATGGCCTCTCTGGAGAATTCTACCAAACATTCAAAGAAGGTTTAATACGTATCCTTCTCAAACTATCCCAAAAAATTGAAGAAGATGGAACACTTCCTAACTTATTCTATGAGGCCAACATTACCTTGATATCAAAACCAGACAAGGACAACACAAAGAAGGAAAATTACAGATCAATATTACTGATGAACACAGATACAAAAATCCTCAACCAAATATTGGCAAATGGAATACAGCAATACATTAAAAGGATCATACACCCTGATCAAATGGGATTTATACCAGGGGCACAGGGATGATTCAACATCCGCAATGTGATACACCATGTTAACATAATAAGGAATAAAAATCACATGATCACCTCAATAAATGCAGAGAAAGCATTTGACAAGATCCAACATCCATTTATGATAAAAACTCTCAATAAAATATGTATAGAAGGAAAGTACTTCAACATAATAAAGGCCATCTATGATAAACCCACAGCCAACATCATACTTCATGGGGAAAAACTGAAAGCCACCCCTCTGAGAACAGGAACAAGACAAGAGTGCCCACTCTCACCACTTCTATTCAGCATAGTACTGGAGGTTTGGCAGGAGCAATTAAGGAAGAAAAAGAAATAAAAGGAATCCAAACTGGAAAGGAAGAAGTGAAACTCTCGCTGTTTGGAGATGACCTGATTCTCTATATAGAAAACCCTAAAGAATTCACCAGAAAACTATTAGAAATATTCAACAACTAGAGCAAAGTTGCAGTGTACAAACTCAACTTTAAAAACTCAGTTGCATTTCTATATACTAATAGCAAACTAGGAGAAGGAGAAGTCAAGAATACAATCCCATATATAATTGCAACAAAAAGAATAAAATACCTAGGAATAAACTTGACCAAAGACGTGAAAGACCGATATACCGAAAACTTTAAGATATCATTGAAAGAAATTGAAGAAGACATAAAGAAATGGAAAGATATTCCATGCTCATCGATGGGACAAATAAACATAGTCCATACTACTCAAATCAATCTACAGATTGAATGCAATCCCAATCAGAATCCCAATGACATGCTTCACACAAATAGAACAAAGAATCCAAAAATTTATATGGAACAACAAAAGACCCTGAATAGGCAAAGTAATCCTGAGAAAAAAAGAACAAAGCTGGAAGCATCACAATCCCTTACTTCAAAATATACTACAATGCTACAGTAACCAAAACAGCATGGTACTGGCAGAAAAACAGACACACAGATCAATGAAATAGAGTTGAAAGGCCAGGAATAAAACCACACATCTATGGATAGCTAATCTTTGACAAAGGAGCCAAGAATATGCAATGGAAAAGGGAAAATCTCTTCAATAAATGGTGTTGGGAAAACAGGACAGCCACATGCAAAAGAATGAAAGTAGACCATTATCTTACACTATACACAAAAATTAACTCAAAATGGATCAAAGACTTGAATGTAAGACCTGAAACCATAAAAATCCTAGAAGAAAATAGAGGTGGTACGCTCTTTGCCAATGGTCTTAGCAGCATCTTTTGAACACCGTGTCTACTCAGGCAAGGGAAACAAAAGAAAAAATAAACAAATGGGACTACATGAGACTAAAAACCTTCTGTATGGAAAAGGAAACTGTGAACATGATGAAAAGACAACCCACCAACTGGGAGAAAATATTTACAAATTATATATCCAACAAAGGGTTAATTTCCAAAATATATAAAGAACTCACACAAGTCAACAACAACAAAACAAACAACCTGATCAAAAAATGGGCAGAAGAGATGAACAGATGTTTTTCCAAAGAAGATATACAGATGGCCAACAGGCACATGAAAAGATATTCAACATCTCTAATTATTAGGGAAATGCAAACGAAAACTACAATGAGATATCACCTTACACCAGTCAGAATGGATATAATTACCAAGACAAAAACCAACAAATATTGGAGAGGATGTGGAGTCAAAAGGGAACCCACACACACTGTTGGTGGGAGTGCAAACAGGTGCAGCTACTATAGAAAACAGTATGGAGATTTCTCAAAAAATTAAAAATGGAAATACTGTACTATCCAGCTATTTTACTACTAGGTATTTATACAAAACTCATGAAATCAACAATTCAAAGAGATTTATGCACCCCTGTGTTCATTGCAGCATTATTCATAATCGCCGAGACATGGAAGCAACCAAAGTTCCCATCAGCTGATGAATGGATGAAGAAGATGTGGTATACATATACAATGGAATACTACTCAGTCATAGAAAAGACAAAATCGTCCCATTTGCAATAACATTGATGGACCTTGAAGATCTTATGTTAAGCAAAATAAGCCGGGCAGAGAAAGACAAACACCATATGATTTCACTCATATGGGGAAGATAAAGACACACTTGGATAAAGAGAACAGATTAGTGATTACCAGAAGGCAAGGGGGTGGGGGGCGAAGTAAAGGAGGTAAAGGGGCACATATGTATGGTGACAGATAAAATTTAGACTATTTGTGGTGAGCAAAATGCAGAAATTGATATATAATAATGTACATCTGAAATTACACAGTTATAAACCAATACGACCTCAATAAAATTGAAAAAAAATAGTGCCAGGTTCATGTTAAATATTCAATACAAAATATTGTGATAATGAGGCTTACAATGACAATGATGCTAGAATACTGAGACAGTCAAATCTAAACTTATGGTATAAGATCAGTACATGGAATTGTGGACTATGAATTTCACATTGTGCTGCATTCATAGGTCAGTTAATGTCCAATCAGGAAAAAGAAACCATGCAGTAATTTGAACAAGAAAGTTGAATAGAAAGAATTATTAATTATAACAGAGGATTAGAGTAAGGAGGGATTGGCTAGTAAAAAGTAAAGAGAACTCTAAATATGGCAGCAGCTGTCACTAACTCTAGGGCTGAGAGAGAATGCCCGCTAGAGACTCCTGTATCCCCTAGGCTGAAATCCAGATCTTATTGGAGAAGGCCCAGCTGGGGCTCACTGAATGGCAGAGAAGTACCCGTGTTGGTTTTCTACCTGTGATGGAACCTGCCAGAAATCTACCCTCTGGGGTACCAGGGAAAGCTCTTCCCTATTCGGTGCTGCTGGCTGTCATGCACTGCAGGAGCAGGGCACTGGGGAAACCAGGTGCGATTCAGGGCTTCCAGGGACTCTGCCTTAACACTGCCCAGTGGTGGGGGAAGGTGCCCGCGGCTGAGCGCTCACAGCCCTGCGGTGCAGGAGCTGGGAAGTGGAGAACGGGCGTGCACTGAAGGAGCTGGAAGACTCTGTCACCAAACTGTCTGCCAGGGGAGGCTGCTGGCTGCTTAGTGCTGCTGGCCCCTGTGCCGCATAGGAACGGGCATTGCAGAGACGCACGTGCTCGGAGGAGTCTGTTACAGTGAGAGAGCAGAACTGAGCTGGGAAGGAAAACTCGTACCAGCATACATAGAACCACGGCAAGCTAGTCAGCTTGTAAACAGTGCAAAATCTTAGATCTTTTACAGTTCCTAACGTATATATTGTGTGACCTTTTTTACTACATATTGTTAAATGACATTTTTTAGGAAAGGAATTTACTGATTTATCTAATATTTTAAAGATCCAAGATTTGAATGATTAGAAGTCAATGCAAATTCTTCAAATTTTTATACCTATTTCTCAATTAGTTCAGATGCTTAAATATTTAATCTATTTCTAACTGTCTTTATTACATATTTGCCTTGTAAAGAGTATTTTTAAAGCATTAGATGAGCCAGTCTCAGCTGGGGCTAATTCATCTCCCAGGGAACATTTGGCAATGTCTGGAGACGTCTTTGTCTCAACTAGGAGTGAGGTGGTGGCTACTGGCATTTAGTGGATAGAGACCAGGGATGCTGTTTAACATCCTATAGTACACAGGAGAGCCTCATATAATGAAGAATTATTTAGTCTCAAATGTGAATTATGTCAGTGTTGAGAATTCTGATATATATATGTGCTTTTGAATTTGAAATTGAGAGATATTCTTTCAATGATAAGAATTAATCTGCTTAAAAAATTGCAAAAATATAAATCTCTGTCTCTACATCAGTCATATGTTTATATCACAGTAATTCATGAAAATCAAATCATAACATGAACAATAGCAAATAGTCTACAAAAGAACAAAGTTTCAAACTTTTCAAAGTTTTTAGAATGAACCTATA
The DNA here is from genome assembly GCF_021613505.1 of Equus quagga. NCBI lineage: Eukaryota > Metazoa > Chordata > Mammalia > Perissodactyla > Equidae > Equus > Equus quagga. The sequence goes on along the minus strand of NC_060268.1, from coordinate 7,609,085 downwards.
CTTAGACATTTTAGAGAGATATAGTCAAATTTTGTTTTTTAATTATTGATAATGATATTTAGGCAATAATGTATATACAAACAAAAAACTTTCATTGTGTATGTGGATGGGGGTAGATAGGTATGAACATTAAAAATATTGTTTCCTGTATTTGATTCCCTAAGCTTATGATGTTACTATAGAAACAGCAGTCCTTTATATCTATTAGGTATTACAGCGATCTGTCAAGGAAATTCTGACATGCTATAATTTGTATACATTGGTTCTCAAAATTGTTAGAGTGCATTTGTATATTATCTGCTTGCTAGAACAACCCTTAAACCTCTATGACTTTACAAGTTGTAGTTATAAATGATAAGTATGACCAATATGTGTATGTGCATATATATATATGTGTGTGTGTGTGTATGCAAATATGCATACCCACTCTCACATAAGCTTCCAACATAAACTGAACTTCTGTGTCATAGTATCAAATGAAATTGGTCAAAACTGATCTAATTGGTATATTATCATCTAGTTCATAAGTACGGACTAAAAGTGTAATCATTCATATCATCCAGTGTTACTAGAACCCATTTACACAGGAATTAGGAATTTTATTTTTCAGGAGAAAACTAATTTTGTTTCAAAGACACTAAAAAGCAATGCAATATAGGCAACACTTTGTCCTACCACCTGGTTGGATAGCAACTGAGTTTGATGGACCAGTGTGATAATGCGAATATTTGTAAATAAACTGAGTACAGTTCCTTGTAAATAGAATCGATACTTATGAGTGCTCAAATCAGGAAAATGAATTAATTACTGTATTCCCAATTCAGGAAAACCATTCACACAATTCATGTGGATAAAAATTTCATCCTGAATCAAAATTTTAACTTTCCTTTTACTCAAAATCTAATAGTTGTCAAATGTATTTTAAATAGAAGTTTTAAACACAGCATCTTATTGGCCACTGAAATGCCACTTTAATTTTAGCATTTTATTTTCAAAATTCTGAGTTTTTATATAGATATAAATTAACTTTCATTTTTATTAGTTGTTATTTTACCATGTAGCCAAAATAATTTTCTACCCTGTGTGAATGTGTGTGTGCCTGCATGTGTGTGTGTGATTGTGTAGGTTCAGCTACAAAAAATATAGTCTGGTAATCAACTGAAAGAAGTAGTGGGAAAAGTTTTGACAGTAATGAATTAAAATAATATTTAAAATTAGAATTTCAATGTACAGAATAGACAAAAATGTTCTACCTAGCTGTTATATTTAAAGAATCAAATTTCTACATCAGAAACATTAATAAGTGAATACTGAGAATTTTAAAATAATAGAATTTTCAAAGTAGTAACAAACATGAGAGATCGTTTAATTATTCAAGCTTGGATTTTAGAACTAATGCCCAGAAAATCTGAGTAACTTGGTAAGCTTTACACGGGTAGTTTGTGAAAGAGACAGAACTAGAATCCAGTTCTTCCAATATCTTTGTGTCTTAATATATTTTAAGACAATCCTGCCCCACACCCCTGCATACATCTCCTCTCGGTGCCCTTGGTGCCCTCCCTTCCATCATTGCGTAATTATCTGAGAGTGTCCGGTGATGGCAATGTTGAATGCCGCCACTCTTTCTCTCCTTACTATGTGAAGTCTGATCATCTTCAGGATACTCTGCAAGGCTAGAGTTACCTTCTTTGGGAAGCTCTTCTCCATCTTCCTTGGATTTCCCAGCACCAGCCTTCTCTAGTGATGGTGGTTACATCTGTTAGTGCTCTCTGCAAGCTGTAGAGCTACATCCAAATTGTACAGCTCAGACTTCTCAGAAGGATGAAAAAATGGAATGGTGTGTTAGATTGTGCCCTGGTGAAATCTGAGTCTTCTACTAGAGAGTAAACATATAAAAATTAATCAATCATCCAAATCTGAAATTCTATTTACCACACGGCCGTCATTAAACGTTCCTAGTAGATCTCACCATATCTTCTCGGGCTCTTGTATTTTTTCATGATCAAAATTATTTCTCATCTATTTTTCAGGTAGTCAGCCACACCCAGCACATAGAAAAATACTCTCATTGCCAGACTCACTGCATTCAATGAATGTTTTGCTTTTCCAGTGTATTGGGCTACTTTCCAAATAAATGTTGCAATTATGCATTTTAATCATTCCCAATTTGTGAGAAGAAAAAGGAGTGCCTTATCTTCATTTAAAGCCCTTTCTTTTGGGGTGCGGCCAATAATAAATCCTAAATTGTTCTTGACAAGCAATCCTGGATACAACTGTCTTTTTCTTTTATTGTTGCACAAGCTATGGAGGATCCTGCCTGTTCTGGAAGAATTCCAGAGATTCTCCATGAGCAATCTCCAGAGAACCTGCCTTGGGCCACGCTGCACACATGTCACAGTGGCTGATGTTGATTTTTGATGGTCCTTTCTCACAGCTGTACTGGCACTCGGGAGGAAATTAATAAATGTCTTTTATGGAATATATATGTATTTTCAAAAAATAGAACCTTGAGTTATGTCATATTTGAATTTGCCATTATTTTTGAAAATACGCATTTCAATTTTCAGTGATGTTTCTACTTACGTATTTTTATCTACATAAATTTAAAACAAAGATTTTCTAGAGTGCCAGAGTTAGCAATTTTGTCAATATTTTCTTTTCTGGAATATCTCAAGTATCTTTTCCTCAGAGACTTCTATAATTCAAAAACATTATATGTAATAGATCTCTTAACCATTTATACAGCCTTCTAAGGTACAATTTATTCTTATTTTTATCATCCAACATCTTCTTTTCTTTCTTTTTAATTCTATCAAAACTCAACACAAAAAAAAATATATATCTAGCAGGTACCATATTTTAGGCCTCCACAGTGTAAAACATTAGTTTAGCCCTTGTATTTTTCACATTTATCCAAGTAACTACAAATAACTATTTTACTGAATTGTATCTGCTGTCGTGGAGCAGGTAAAATGTCATATCTGGCTGGTAATCAAACAAATAAGCGTTTCAATTGCATGATCAAATATGATGAAACCTTTTTATAAAAATGCATTGGTCATAGGATATAAAGGCATATATAGAAATATATTCCTTTGTGATTTTGTTTAAATAGAATCTTCATAATAGTAGATTGTATCATAATTTGGTGCGGAACATGTTATTCCCTACACTGTCAAGTTATTCATGTGGTGAATGCTTCATAATCTGTGAACAATGATTGAGGGTGTGCACAGAAGGAGGTGCTCCCGGGGCTAGCGCACGTGAGCACTGGGGCTCTGTATCACTAGGTGCTGATAGAAACACAGAGTGTGCTCCTCACTATGGCTGGAGCTAGTCCATGACCTCTGAGATGGGAATGTGAGATCTACACCGCACGATTGCTTTGAAAAATGAATTAGGTACTGTGCTTTACACAGCACAGGTGTTCCACAGAAGTTAACTCCTCTGTTTAACAAAATGACTACATACTATTTTAGGGACCAATACTGTCTGCGTACCTATGGATAACGCCACAGTTTTAAGTCTTGCCACTTGAATTTAGCTACTCAGTTTCATAAATGATACGAGTGTGGGAGCCCCACCTCTTCTTTAGCTGGAATATGTTGTAAATATGTTTCAATTCTTCCTGTTCCAATTTTAGTCACCTGTCTTGTCTTTTTTCTCACCTTAGTATTACTTTTTAAATAACAGCTAAAGTTTGGGGAGGTCTTTTGTTTTAAAAATAGTCAAAATGTAAAGAATAAAAACTTGCTCAAATATCCGTCTGTTTGAATATGTACCATGATGTTGACTAAATTGTGTTTTATTTAGGATTATTCTGAAATACGGAGTTGCTAACTTAATTGTGCTGCAAATAGAGTACCAATCACCATTCCACTATGAATATAATCAATTCTGTTTATTTATTGAACTTTTCCACGTGTGATCAGTGTCTGTAAACAAATGTGCATCTTAGATTAAAAACTAACGTGGTCATTGAGTAAATAGGAAAGTGGCAGGACGACGCATGAAGTTGCAAGACAGACCTGCTTGAGAGAACTGACAATATGCATGATTAGAAAGTTTCCGTGCAGTGAATCAATAAAATCACCACTAATGGAAACAAAAAAAACTTTAAAAAGGGCGTCGGAATCAGGTCCACTGTCTGAACGTGAAAGTAATAATAATCAGTGCTGTAAAATCATCTTCCTGCAGGAGTAGCTGTAGTATTTTGACATTTGGGAAATGGCTGTATCTAATCAGAGCACTGTGCATATTCTGACTATCGGGAGAGGAATCTACAGCTGGACTATAATTTGGATGACTAAGTAACAACTGGAGAAGGTGAAGGGTGTGGTCTTCATAGAGATATCACACTATGATCTTTATTTGCTTTTGGTGATCTCTTTCAGGTTGTCTCCAGAACTCTCTGAAGAGGTAGTGCCATGGTCATTAACACGCGTATTTTTCTTCACTGGCTATGTATATCCCCACAGTGGAAGTTTGGAGTGTCAGGCTTGCAAATTCAGTCAGAAAGAACCCATCGGTTCATTCATCCCACTGCTGTGATTACCAAGCCCTCTTCTGTATATTTACTGATTACCCTGGTTTATCAGGTCACCTTTTGTAATTTTGGACACTGAGAAAGTAATCAACTTTGGATCTCTAGACTAAGAAACTGATGACAAACTTGGAGTAAATCTGCCAAGTTTAATACCACAAAAATAATGGTCAGTTATCATTTATCTGGCATCTTGCTTTAAATGAAAAACTAAGCATCCTTCAAGATGAATAAGTTTATGCACATTGATGTTTACAAGCATTAGACAAAGGATTTCAGAGAAACGTGTCAAGAACCATAATTTACATATCATCTTCCCATAACACTTCAACAAAACTGATAAATTGAAATAGTATTCATTTTCTAAAATCCTTTATTCTTTAGATCTTTTCTTTACACGTACACAGTTGAATGAAGGATACTATATTTTTTCACTGAAATACACATTATATCCAACTCATTTGCGCAGTCTCCACTTTTGAGATAACCCATCAGACTGCATTGGAAACAAAATAGGAGTGGATGGAGGTCACTTGCAAGAAGATTTACACAAGAAGATTACACTATGTTTTTCCACTATATCAGAGATTAAGATGCCATTCTGTTTTATGAATTCCCAAGTAAGAAATTATAAGTTGAAAAGTATATGATGATGATGTGTTTCCTTATTATTACCAAACCAAACCTAAGGTGATTTTGTTGTGTTAGTTTAACTAACAGAATTTAGTTTTCAATATGCTTGAGCCCCCCTTCACACTTTTGAACTGTAATTTCAATTGTAATGGAAATGTCAAAATATGTAAGGATTATTTTCTGTTTAAAATCATATTGTATTTTAAAAATAATATTTACTTTAACAAAATGTGACAGAACTACAGAGGCTAGTTTTTAGAAGTATCTGCCCAACTAATGTTCAGGATAGAGAAATGTTTAAGAGCAAGGGTTCTGCTTGACTATGAGTCTGAACTCCACATTTATTGCTGTTTGCACTATGCAAAAAAATATCCTGAGTGTCTGATTTAGTATAATAAATATAATATGTGGTAAATATACTTCAAGGTAGCCATTTTTTATTTGGGGGAAATAGTTCAGTTAGGAAAATTTGCAGCCTTATGGTAATAATTTTAAGATAACTAAAAAAATCAATTATAAGCTTTTACATTGTTTCTCTGATTTTGCATTTGGATATCTAATTATTCCAACAATATTTGTTTAAAAGGTTAGTATTTCTCTTTTGAATTACTGTTTAGTTTCCCATTGCTAAGTAATAAATCATTCAAAACTTAGTAGTTGAAACAGGATTAACAATTGATTATTTCTTGTCATTCCTCTGGGTCAGGAATTCCGGAGCACTTGGCTGGGTAGTTCTGGCTGGGATTTCTCGTGACTTTGCATTGATAGAGTGGCTGGGGACAGAGGATTGTCTCAAAGGTTTCTTCACTCAGTGTTTGGTGTCTGAGCTGGGAAAACTGAACATCTGGGAGCTAGAACAGATCACACTTTTTGGGTATCTCTGTCTATATTTTTTCTCTCCACACGGTCTCTCCCAGATGGCAGCTTCAGGGTAGTCAGACATCCTCCACGTAGACTCAGGGCTCCAAAGGTGTGAATCCTAATGGAGAGACACCTGAGAGGGACCTGTCTGTGAATGTCGAACAGCATCACTTGCACTTCATTCTGTCTGTTAGATGTAAGTCACTATGCTGACCTGTATTTGAGAGGTGGGGAATTAGACTCCAATTTTTGTGAAATGAATGTCAAAAAAATGCTGACAAGTTTTAAATCACCATTGTCTGCCATCTGCCCATAAATTATTTACATTCCGTCCTTGTTCAAAATATACTCTCTCCTCTCAATGGACCACCACAATTGGGTCTTTTCCAGCATCAGGCAGAGGTGCAAGTCCCGAGATCTCATCTTTTAAATCAGGTCCAGGGATAGATGAGGCAGCTTGGGTGTCTTTCCCTGAGTACAATCACCTAAGATCAGTTCTCCTCACGAGGGAGCTGGTCTAAAGAGACAAATACGCTCTCCACCGCATGGCACCAAAGAGACAAGGTTGGGACAGGATAGGTAAGCGCTATAGTCTCTTCTACTTCCAGTGGGTAGGTGAGGGGAAACTGAAGGCAAACAGCAGTCGCACTGGTGGTGGAATGCAACAATTTAAAAGAAGCTTACAGCACAGTGTTCATTTGTTTTCAAAAGTATAAACCAGAAATCAGAAACATATACTTTCAGATAAGAAAGGAAATTGAAGATTACTTGGTCTCCTGTTCCTGTGCTGGACCACCTGCTTCAGAAAAATCTAAGGTACCTAAAAATAAAAGTGCACATTTCTGCATTTCAGCACAGTTCTAATGAAGCATATTTTTACTTTGGAACCTTGTGATTTCCTTTTTTAGCGAGGCCAAATGTTACAAAAATTAATTTTGAAAATTACGCAGAGATACACTGGATTGAGTTAATCTTTATATTTCATAAATGAAAAAACTGAAGTAAAAATTAAAGTTTTAGCAAGTGGAAATTCTACAAAAATCCCTCAAAACATAATATTAAGAAACAAACCAAACCATGTTGGTGGGAGATTCTTTTGTGACTTATGCAATAGGATAATTTAAATCTCATTAATTTTCATCGGTTATTGAGTCTGAGACGAAGAGAATTAAAACTAAGGGAAAACATTAAAGTATACGAGGTGTTTACATAAATGTATGTCAGACAGAAGGAATCACTCAACTTGATTTTGAGCAAATTACTTTAAGCTATCACAAATCGTTGCTAATTTTAAAAATAAAAATAGATTTTAGTGCTAAAATATATAATATTGGAGTAATTTCTGTAGATGATAGCAAGGAAACTATAAATATAAAAACAGAAAGAGTAAAAAGTCAAAAGAAGTTACATTTTAAAGTGAATGTGGAAGACACATAAAACTATACATAAAGAAATACATTATTTTATATAAAATTCTTAGCTCTTAATTGACACCAAAAATATACTGAAAGAAAAATAGCAGTGTATTATAGGAATTTTTAAAATTTTTTCTATCTCTTCAAAGTATGCCATGAGCTAGGCAGTAGAGAAAAGAGAAAAATCAATTTCATTCTTCCAGAAATGTAGTAGATAAGTTTCATGGACACAGTAGTAAATATGGTTCATGGACACAGGAGAAAAATTATGAGAAAATCCCTTTAAAGTGGAATTTAGCTGGAAATATGGGAGTTGTACTTGACTAGTGCCCAAGTAGAGAGCAAACTGGATCTGATTACAAAGAGTTGGTCTCTGTGGATTTCCCAGAGGGTTAATAAAAATATACAAAAGACACAAAAACAAAGCAAACAGACAGCAGGGTACAACAAACGTCATCCCGAAAATTCAGAGAGGAGAAGATTTCTAAAGATGATTTATAGGAGAAACTGTAAGAATATTTGGAGTCTTCAGTATGATTAATATGACTAGTAGGGAGAAAGTACCAACCAGCCACAGGGGAGATGGGCTGGATAAGAAGAATGGCAAGAAAAGAAAAAGTTTAACTTCAATGTTTACAGCTTTATATGGAGAAATAAAAAAACAGAAGTGGGTCTACTGAATATTAAAACGTGGATATATTGGGAGATAACAAAGACCATAAAAGAATGTGAGAAAGAGCTGGCTGATTTGACACAGAGAATATTCAGGTACATGTTCAAAGGTTGTTGGTTCTTTGGAGAAAGTAAAAGCTGAGCCATTAGAACAGGATTTACACCTGAGAACGTGATTGAAATAAGACTCTGAATTGAACAAACATGGTGTAAGTAAATTAGATAAAATAATTAAAACATATTTACATCTACATGCAACTGGGCAACTTTATTGCAACTATGAGGATAAAGAAATACCATATGTGCCTTCAGAAAATTTTTTAAGAAGACATTTTTAAAAGCACCTCAAAATATGCTGTCCTCAAATAAATTCTGAGAAACTTTTAAGACGAGAAAAAATAAAGCTAAAAGAACATAAAATTTTTATTCAAGAGTTTTAAACCTAGTTAATTTGTTGATCTTTTTCTTTTCTTTCTTTCTTTCTTTTTTTTTTTTTTTTGCAGGAAAGGAGTTGCCTGAGCTAACACCTGTTGCCAATCTTCCACTTTTTCTTTTCTCACCAAAGCCCCAGTGCACGGTTGTATGTTCTAGTTGTAAGTTGTTCTAGTTCTTCTGTGTGAGCTGCCACCACAGCATGGCAACTGAGAGTTGGGTGGTGTGGTTCTGTGACCAGGAAATGAACCCAGGCAGCCGAAGCAGTGAGAGCTCTGAACTTTAACCACTAGGCCATCAAGTTTGGCTCTTGTTGATCTTTTAATAGTTATAAACATATTTGCAGTTACACAAGGGTTTAACAGTCAGATCCTTTATAAATTAAAAAGGTAATTCGTGTATCTGTAATGAATTTTTTTTTGAAGATAGATGATGTACTATGACAAAGAAACATTAAAAAAGAGCTCAGGTGTTAATAAGAAAGAGATGATATAAAAGTCCCAACAGTTAAAACATAGAAAGAAAGGCTAAGTAATTATTATACATCTTGTTGAAATAAATTAACTCCCAAAATATAATTCTCAGAGAAACTGTGCATAATGCAGGTATGTACATGTAGGACCTTTTTATTAAGAGAGTGCTGAGAGAGAAAGGTGGAGACTGAGAAGGAAGTGGATCGTGAGGAATCGTAAGAGGATGGGCTTTATTATGGGAGTAATGAGGAACCACTGGAGCGCTTCGAGCAAGGAAGGAGGTGATCAGATTTATATTTTAGAAAGTTAACCCAAGCAGAAATATAAATCAATGATAGCAGAGTAAGAATGAACCTTGAGAGTCCATGTAAGGGTCTACTTCAAGGAGCCAGAAGGATGATGGGCAAGGTCACTGAAGATGAAGACAAGCAACACTGTCTAAGAGAAACTTACAAGATATACTCAAACCACACCGTGCTTGTTTGAATGAGCACTTCAGTACACGGAGGTATCCCAGATGCTTCAGAATCAGCGAAGATCCGTGAAAATTATTCATAAAGTTACCCTGTTGCAATGGATCATCAAATAGTTAATATTACTGCTAAAAGAAAATATACAGAATAATACTGCCTTAATTTTAGTTTTGTGCATAAGACCTCAATCCTTACCAAAGTTCACTCGTATAAACAAAATATGCAGGCATATTTTCTTGGTGCTGAAGTTAGCTGAAGTAATCTTCTTCTAACTCAAGTCCACTGTTTGTTGTTTTTGTAGTTTGTCCCTTGGGCGTTCCGTTAGAGCATGAGAAGACTTAATCTGATAACCTCAGGTACTTGAATGAATTGTTTGAATTCAGAATATTAAAGATAAGGTATGGGATGTGTTAAGCCTTGTGAAAGGCAACTGGAATACCTCGACGTGTAAAAGGATTGCTATTCTTATGTAGTAAAAGTGAAACTCTAGTATCAATAACAAATAATCAGGAAGCATGAATGGGTCTTGCCCTAGATTGTATAAGCAAAAGATAGCCCAGGGATATGCAGTTAATGTAGTTAAAACTTAGAGTGCTCAACTGAGTAATTTTACCAAAATATACCAGAATAAAATTTTTTCAAGATTGAAAAATTATTGTATCAAAAACTTAAATTTTATCTATTGTTGTTCTTGGTCTCATTGCCATCACCTATAAAACTGAAGGTATCTGAGTAGAGCGACATGTTCTGTAGAAAGAATAAACAACACACAATGCCGTCGTTAAAACGATGTTTAAACGGGAGTTTCTTCTGTTTGTCTATACCTTCACCGTGTATCAATCTTTCTTGCAAATATTTAATTCTTCCCTTTGAAAATTTAAATACACAAATTATTTTAAAGTTGTAGTTGTAGATAACAATCGTGCATTTTTGGTTTTCTACTATTAGGAGAAAACTGAGTTAACTGATGTGCCAGTATGGACATAAGAAAGTCTAGCCTTATTCAGAATTGAACAGTGAGATTTTCCTCACAGCACAATTTAACCATTGTATAGTTTAGTTGCAAAATATATTTCAAAAAATTTCAATATCACTAAGAAAAACTATATGAAGGGAAATGCATCAACGTCAGGTGAAATATTGCTGGTTAGTATACTTATCTTTGAAGTGTACAACTTGGATAGGCTAGTCCCATGAGGCCTGTGGCTGTGAGGATAACTGTAGGCCAGGAGAGTGTGCCTGCCTCTTTTGAAGAACAGCATCCATTTCCTTAGCTGACCTCTTAATGCACTGGAGAGAACTCACTCTCAGGCTGATCATTTCTATTCTATGTAAATAGAACAGGCTTTACTTAAGGGTTCCCATGCTAAATAGCTCATTTTATAGTTCACACTATCTTGTCCACTATCAGTTAAATTTCCTACGCAGCTAGCCATTCCGTACCCACTAGTGACTTAAAACACCAAAAAGTGTTCTTTCTCAGAATCCTGTGGTTTAGTTGGGTAGTTCTATCAGTCTGGATGAGCTCAACTGCTCTCTGCAATTGGCTCAACTGGAAGTGATTGTCTGAATGGACTCACTCATGTATTTCGTGGTTGGCCCAGTATCAGCAGGGATGACGGGAAGATCTTGGTCATGTCCACGTTTCTCTCATCATCTTGAAGGCAGGTGAGGCTTGGCTTCTTCACCTCCAAGTAGGTTCCAAAGCAGCAAGCAAAGGACCCCAAGGAAATGTGCTTTACAAGTGTCCTGTTTGCTATTGTTCCATTGGCTAAAACAAGTCACAAAGCTGGCCCAGATCAATTTGGGAGGATACTCTGAAAGGATATGAGTGAGGGAAGAGGAAAAATTTGTATCCATATTTTATAATTTACCACACTCACACACTAAACATGGGGGCCCAAACATGTTCAAACAGACCTGATGTTAAGGCCTTGATGGTGGGATTTAGGGATTGTCTTGCAAAGGTGCATAGAGCCTTTCTCAGTTTGTTCGGGCTGCTAAAACAAAACACCATAGACTGGGTGGCTTATGGACAACAGAAATTTATTTCTGACAGGTCTGGAGGCTTGATTCAATGTCTGGTGATAGCCTTCTTCCTGGTTCAGAGATGGCTGTCTTTTCAGTGTGTTCTCACATGACAGAAGAAGTTAGGGAGCTCCGTGGGGTGCCTTTTATAAGGCACTAATCTCATTCATGAGGGCTCCACCCTCATGACTTAAGCACCTCCCAAATGTCCACCTCCTAATACCATCACCTTGGGTGGTAGAATTGCAGTATGAGTTTTGCAGGGACACAGCACTCAGTCCATAGAAGATCTCCACCAGTCACAACCATCAGGAACATACTTGGGACGTCATGGAGCATCTCAAAGAGACGTCGATTAGGGTTGGGCTCGTGTGGTTGGTGAAAGTGGTTAAGTGGTATTGGTGAAATGTTTAAGGGGGCATGGTTTTGCTTTAGGTTAAGCACTGCCAGAAAACAAGATCAGTTCTCCTATTTCTGTGTAGGAGTGGCAGGATTGAAGCAGGGCTAAAGCTGGATTTGGTAAAGAAGGTAGGCAAAAAAGAGATGTGGTAGTTTTGTGGTTTTCATAGCGCTCTTTTTGGCTATGTTTAGACAGGACTATGGATTTGTCTTGCTTTTGTCTCTCTCCATCATGATTGTGGGATCGTCATGATCAGTATCCTTCTGGGATAGTAGTATTCTGCAAAAGTGTCTTATGTCATCAGGAGAACACAATGTCCCATCTCCTAGTGCTAGGCCAATTGCCAGCTGAGAGTTGTGAGGATTTTCGTTTTTTCCTTCTTTCTCGAGGACAAACAGCAACCAAGATGGGACTTCAGAATATGTGAGTTGTATGTGTGTGTGAACTATAATCTGGTACCACAGGGATAAATGCGAAATATCTTAGCACTTCCTCCTACTGGGTAAATCCACTCAAACAATTCTCTCTCAAGCAATCCACTCCTGACATCAGAAGCAGTTGGAGTGAATACACTATTTTGTCTTTCGCTGTCTTGGGTGATCTCTGCTGTAAATAACATTTAACATGCAATTATAAAATATTAAAATAATGACAGAAAAATCCAATTGACAAAAACATATTTGAGCAACTGTAGCATCTTGGCTTGGACTGCTTTAGCATTTTACCAGAGTAACAAGAAAGATTTTACATTGTAAAATTTTAATTTTATTACCTTAAAAATTTATATTTATTTATTTAATCTACATCTTTATTATAAGACCTCCCTGTTGCAAAAGAGTTTCCGAATAACTCCAGAACTGCATATTTTGGTCTACCCTTTCTTTCTATGGTACTCTTTCCTCTCACATAGACATTTTTGTGAAAATTTCATGGAAAATATTTTTTCACTAGTCTGTGGCGTGAACCAGAAGTGTAGTTATTCTGATCTTATTGTTAATGACGGCTATCTCAAAGTAGTGATTTTACAGAGCTATCTTGAGAGGAGAGTCTCAAGAAGATTAGTAAGATGAAGGGAATGTTTTATAATATAATCAAGCTCAATGTGAACTAACACATATGTAGACCAGTGAAACAATTACCAAAATGAACTAATTCAGTGGAAACAGAAACTTAAACCCAGAGGTGAATACAAAAACAAAGGCAAAAAAACCAAGACAGAGATATCAAGAAGGTAGGACTTCCCAGCACCCTTGCGAACAGTTTTGAATGAATTGTGTTTGAATCCCAAAAGACAGGGTATTGGAGCTCATAATCGGGTCATGCATCTGAGATCCCTTGCGGTTGGTGTGGTAAATAACTCCATCTTTAATGTAATCATTACTCTAGAATTGAGCCAGGACTCTATTTTTGTTATGACTGACAAACTTTAGGTATCTGGTTATGGAGAGTACTAATTAACCCAGCTTGGGCTGTGTTCCTACCTCATGAGATATCCTTGCAGTCTGATGAAGTTGTAGAAAATGTTTTTTAATCAACATTAAAGGCTATGCAGGATACACAATTAGAAATTAAATGTTTCGGCTGAAAAGCCATGCATGCGAGCTGCTTTGTAATCACTGTCCTGTGATTAGGAGCAAGTGGTTTCTTCACAATGTAATGTGTGTGGAAACATGCAGAAAACAAGATAGTAAACCAAGCAAAGAAGAGTTTGAAAAGGAAATTGGAGTCTTTCCAAAAAAGAGAAGAGGGGTCAATGGCACGTATGCTTGGACTGAATGGGTCCTCCAGCTGTCAGAGCGTATAAACCCAAGGGCCTATCCTCAGACTCTACACCAAGTGACTCAGTTCGGAGCATCTGGCAGAGAGTGTTTGCTACCAAACTGAATATGGTCTTAGGGCAATACCAAGAATTGAAAATAAGGTTGAGAACTTCATCCTCAAGGAAACATCACAAGAATAATAGATCCTAATGTAGAAATAAAGGCAGTTACCAGAGTTTTCCTAGTCTCCGATTTAAGAAGGCATCCACAGCCTTAAACCTTAAAATTTCTCTCTCACTGTGTTGTAGTCAATAACAAACGACTCAAATAAATAGATATTTGGTAAAATGGAAGGCATCTGGGCCTAACCTGTAGGAAAAGCTCTGCATGGTGTATTATGACCAGACACTTTGACAAATATAAAAGTGCTACTGTACCACCCCACCCCCTCCCCAAAAAGGAAGGGCCTCAATTGCAGCAGGTAGTAATGTAGACTGAAATTTTCCAGGAGAACAGCATGGGGTACCTGTAAGACCTTACTTCTCCTTTTTAGTAAAGTGAACTGAGAAGTGACTAGCAGCTGCATGTAAAGATGTTCCTCTGCATCCTGTAAACGCTTAGTAAAGACGGTACAGTCTCTCTGATGGACTCACTCGGCCTTGAGGTGACTTAGGAATTGAGAAGCCAGCAGACTTGAAGTTTGGGTCCAGGGCTTTCTCATTCCAGTCAAAACTCATCCTAGATCAGGCTCAAGGGCCAAGCAGGTACTTGCACCTGCTAATTTGCTATAAGTGAGAAACACTTATAAACTGGGAAGCAGTAAGGTACTGGAAAATCTAACCCATGGTATTTTGATACTTAAAAATGAATATTATTTTGCAAGTTGCTTATATAATGAGACTGTGACTCTGATCATAGATTTTTTGTAACATTAAAGGGCATAACCTTTATAAAACGTCATAATGGCTGATATACAGTAAATACCCAATCAATATAAGCAATTTATTTTTATTAATAACAATCATCAATACTTATTTTAAATATTCAAACCTATTTTATATGTACCTTTTTTCTCGTTTAGCCTATATGTCTCTTGTTTCAACTAAGTGTATGAAGCTATTTTGTGAAAGCTTTGAAATCTATAACGGATGTGTCCAAGGCTGGCAGTAAGAGTATGCCATTTCCTGAATTTGCCTACTTTAGACTTTCAGATTCTAGGAAAAACATTTTGTTCACACGAGAAGATCTTGAAGCCATGCCTGCAGTGCTGTACCTCCCAGGCTGCAGCTCATTTGTGGCAGTGACGCCTTCCCTTACCCTGGCACATGAAATTCCATGAGTCAGCTCTCCTAACTGACTTTCCATAGCTCTGTTGTCAATACCCCTGCCCCACTGCCTGAGCAGTCGTGTTAATGTATGTGTCAGTATACTTGGGTACTAAGTGAGCAAAATAACATCTATGTTATCCAAATAAATGGAAGTAATAAGGACCTTGATCCCTTATTACAAAAAAGAAAATGTTTTGATTTGGTTTTTGCCCTTTTTTTAAGGGGAAAGACAAAAGAAGTGTGAACTGAAATGAAAGGGGAGAAAAATAGAGAGGGTATGCTCTGAGTTCAGAATAATTACAGCACAAAATGTCCAGAATTATGAAAAGAAGCAAGAGAGGGTTAGACATGGCAGATGACTACTACCTTGATCAAACATGAATTTTTATGTAACATGCCCAAAGGATTTGAAGATAATTTTGCATGTTATTTTCTGTAACCCACGTGTGGGTGGGTCCACTATTTATCTCTTTGCTCCTTTCAAGAGCATAACGAAGGTTTAATCCTTCTACCTCTCAAGAATATTTCCCTTCAGTATCTGTTACAGATGGGATGAGGCATCTCTGTTGCCACTTGACATCATTGAAGATTCTAGATCATAGTTCACTCAGGGGGATAATGACCCCAGTCTCTGAAGGAAATAAACCCAAAGGATCCTCTAGCTTCTATTTGCATTTAGAAAAATACAAATACCAGATATGCACAAATGCAAATTAGTGATGTGCATATATAAAAATTATCTACTCAGAGTGTAGGTCCTAGAGCAATCCCTGAAGAAAAATCAAGGTCAGGAAGAGCAAAGTTTGAAGTTTTCACAAAATCAAACCTTCTATTGCTCCACATAAGGGAAGATGGTTCAAAACTTAATGCCATCCAGAGATGTGTGTATCCGTGAACATCATTTCTGCTCTTCACCTCATTCTCCTTCCAAATGTTCACACTTGCATGCACACACGTCTCTCTCTCACTTCACCTTGAAGCCTTTCAATTTGAAAACATACCTCGCCTACTCTTTGGCAAATCACCCCCTATTCACAGGAGAAAGCATTGCTTCATGAGTCCTTCCAAAATTCTCTTTCTCTCCTAACATCAGATGTCTTAGTCAGGGGGAAATGGGTGTTTGCATTTGCAAAGATGTAAAGTTCCCAACTGGGTTATGAATGCTAATCACTGAAGGTGAACTAAATTCTATCCCAAAGCTTCCTACCACAGAGCAGCACATCAGCTGGCTTCGCAACGTGGTGCTCTGTCTATTAATTTAGCACCTCTGTCCTAAACATCATTTTCTCTCTGTGGCAACAACCTAATGGCGTATTGAAGAGAGAACAGTCCCTCTAGTAGGCAGGATTTGGCCCTATCCTCTGAGCACCACGGTATCCCATGACTGTGCTGAGGACCATTAACCCTTGTTCTGCTCTGCCTCTGGCCTGTGCCACAGAAAAACTGCAATAATCGCTGTTCTTTTAGTTTCCTGAGGAAAAAGTCGAGGCTCTGGTTCCAGGTTTTCCTTTGAAGGGGAGCCTTCTAGGAGATGCCAAACCTTTCCTCAGCAACAGTCTTACTTTTGGCAGAATGGCAGAAATGGGCAAAGAAAGCTCAGAATCGTTTATAGCCTTTTAAATTTCTCACCCTGATTTCTAAAATCAATGTGTGCAAAGACCCAGTCTGTCTTCTCTTCTCTAATCAACCCTAAAGAAAACCCACTGTTTCCAATTTTATGGTTATACAGAAGTATAATGAAATAAAAATACAATACTAATCATGTTATTTTACCAAATCTAGGAATTCTATGTCTAACAGGCTTTACAGCAATCTAAAATATTTAGCAAAAAGGAAACAAATTTGTACCCTTTTAAAATTATGATTTATTTTCTTTTGACTCAGCCTTGATCAATGCCATTCATTTCTCTCTTATCCTCTATTCATTGTTTTTCCTCATCCTTGTGTGATGTTTCAGGCTAAGCATGTCTGAAATCTGATGGATCTATGTGGCAACATGTTTGAGTTTTCAAAACTAGAACTGTATCATTATAAATGTATATGATTACATATTTTATCATATTCATGAGCATACACAGTCATTCTCCACATAACAACATTTTGGTCAACGACTGACAAAATTAGTACCGTATAGACTAGGTATGTAGTAGGCTGTACCATCTGGTTTGTGTAGGTGCACTCTATGATGTTCACACAATGACAAAATCACCTAATGACGTGCTTTTCAGAATGTATCCTTGTCATTAAGTGATGCGTGACTGTACAGGTAACAATTGTTTTGCACTGCCTTACATAGCATGATGTTCAGATACAATTACTCACAGGAAATAACTGAACACTCATAATCAATAACAATAAAATTCAGAATTTAGATCATGTTTCTCAACGGGAGCAGTGTTTCCCACAGGGAAGCATTTCGGAAATACATGGCGGTGTTGTCAGTTGTCATAAGGATTGTGTAAACACTATAGGCAGGGGCCATTGATGCTACACGCTTAAAAAACGTGATGGTGCAATATGAGGAAGAGTTCTGTGCGCTCCCCAAATTCTGAAAGTCCCATATAGAATTATGAGATCAAACATACGTTTGTAATTCTCTAATTTTAGCATCTGATTGCATTTTACAGAAAAAGATAATATATTTTTGCACTTTTTTAATGTATACTGATTTTTTACTGAGAATACAATATTGAGTAAAAGCAACAAGGTCTGCTTCCTCCAGAGTTTTGATCAAAGTTATCCGTTATTGCAGAAAATAATATGAATGTTGGCAATATACTTTTTGAAGTGTTTGGTGATTGAAAAAACATACCTACATTTGTAGACAACCTTCAAAGATTATACACACACTTAGCCCTTATATCAGAATGACAAGTATAAAGAAAAGTCTAATCTGTTGAATATTTTCTTACTCATAATAAACACAATATTAAATGTATGACTACTTCATTACGTATACTAATCTATTGTAATGACCATTATTGGATAGATTCAAGGGACCTTCCTTTTCTTTTGCTCTCTTTTTTCCCATCACTCTGCCCTCCCCTTGTGGCAAATCTCAGAAAAACTCACTCGTTCCTTCAAAAGGCTGAGACCCATTCTTGGTCACAGTGGGAGTGAAATAGTGGGTACCAATATGACACTTTTGCTCACTTCAGCTGCCTTTTCAGAGCATAACTTGTGTGTCCTGAATTTCCATGCTTAATGTTCTCTCTCCATTACAGATAAGGAGAGGAAACAGCATGCTCTAATAGGCATGTGAAAACCTATTTCCAATATCTATCCTTATTAAATACCTACAAATTTACTGTTTAATCAGAACATAAATATGAAAATTGAAAATATTTATCCTTATAATTTTATGTTACTCATAAATTTTATAAGGCCGTTACAGTACTTGAAAATCTTTATGTAGAATGTCAGAATTCAAAGTAAAAATCTGGCTACTACTTTCAACAATTGATTGTGCTTACTACCAAAATTAACCCCTTTTTACTATCATGATTTTGTGAGTGCTAATGAGGGATAAATTTCCTCTAAGATACTTTATTGTCAGTTTATCCAGTAATTATAAATTATGCCCTGTTAAAATAGAGCATCCATTATGTTTTTAATGCAATGTACACTCAATATGTTTTCTATTTTAATAAGTAACTTCGTGTTTCACTATTAAACTTGTATTTGAAAATGTAGTGAGGTTCTATCTAACTATAGTAATTGGAACTTTGCAAATACCATTTAACATGTTCCAATATTAGATTTTCTAATCTATTTGTATTTTATATTTTTAGTTTTACTATTTTTCTATTGTAGTTTTGGCCTTTTATTGATTACTACATTAATGTTAACCATATTTTTCCAAGAAAAATCATGAATTATCATTTTTAACAGTGTTTCACCTGGTGTTTGTCCTCTGAATATATTTGGATTCTGCTGGTTTTCAGAATGGATTTCAAGGCAGTAAAAAATGTGAGGCCACATTCAGATCAAACTCAATCTGGCTTTTGTTTTTGTAATTGTTAATAACATCTTTTAAAGAATATGCTTTCTTGATAAATAATCAATCCCCCAATAATTGCATTGGATAAGTTAAATTTAATTAAGCTTTTTACTTAAACAAAAAGATTTAATCAATTAAGAAATAAAACTGTTATTTTGGATTTGCAACAATGGAGATTTCTTCAAATGGGTAAGACTTTAGGACTGAGTTTTGTAAAATATGCAATCTGTCATATATAAGGATGTCATCAAACATTTTGAGAACTTTCAATGGCTATGTTGCTTCAAAGTAATTGTTTTAATGGTTAAAATAAAATAAATCATAAGATGAATAATATTTTGTGGCAGGTAAAAATTTTAAGAAATTTACATTCCGATGTCCACATAGTTTCATTGGCCCACAACCACACATTCTTTTACCTATTGGCTATGGCTTGCTTTCATACCAGAAGAGTGGATTTGAGTAAATGCAACAGAGATGCTATGGCCAGCAAAGTCTACCGTATTTACTATCTGGAACTTTATGGAGTAAAGTTCGTGACCCCTGAACTAATCAATGAAGTAACAACATCTCAAGTTTGAAAAAGGAAAACAAGCAGAGGATCTAAACAGACATTTTTCCAAAGGAGAGAGACAAACGGCCAATAGGTAATGTGAAGGGCTCAACATCACTAATCCTCAGGGACATGCAAATCAAAACCACAGTGAGATGTCACCTCACACTTGTTAGGATGTCTAGTATCAAAAAGACAAGGGATAACAAATGCTGGTCAGGATATGGAGAAAAGGGAACCCTTGGGCACTGTTGACGGGAGTGTGAAGTTGTGCAACCACTATGGAGACACTATGGAGAACTCCTCAAGAAATTAATTTCTTCTCTGGAAAAATGTCTATTCAGGTCCTTTGCCCATGTCTTCATTAGGTTTTTTGTTTGTTGCTATTGAGTTTTATGAGTTCCTTATCCGTTTTGGATATTAACCTTCATTGGATATGTGGTTTGAAAATATTTTCTGCCATTCCATAGGTTGCTGTTTACTTTATGATGTTTTCCTTTACTGTGCAGAATCTTTAACTTGATAGTCCTAGTAACAAGTTTGCTTTTGTTGCCTTTTCTTTTGGTGTCAAATATAAAAATTAATTGTTGGCAGGCTCCGTGGCCGAGTGGTTAAGTTCACGTGCTCTGCTTCAGTGGTCCAAGGTTACCAGGTTTGGATCCTGGGTGCAGACCTGTGCACCACTCATCAAGCTATGCTGTGGTGGCATGTCACATAAAGGAATTAGAAGGACTTACAACTAGGATATGCAACTACGTACTGGGGCTTTGGGGAGGAAAAAAAAAAGGAAGATTGGCAACAGATGTTAGCTTGGGGCCAATCTTCCTCAAAAAAAAAATTGTCAAGACCAATGTCAAGCAGCTTATGCACTATGTTTTCTTCTAGGAGTTTTATGGTTTAAGGTCATATGTTCAAGTCTTTAAACCATTTTGAGTTGATTTTTGTGTATGATGTAAGATAGTGATCCAGTTTCATTCCTTTGCACGTGGCTGTCCAGTTATCCCAGTGCAATCTATTGAAGAGACCATCCTTTCCTCATTGTATATTCTTGGCTCCTTTGTTGAAAAGTAATTGACAGTTTATGTGTGGGTTTATTTCTGGGGTCTCTATTCTGTTCCATTGATCTATGTGTCTGCTTTTATGCCAGTGCCATACTGCTTTGCTTATGATAGCTTTGCAATATAGTTAGAAATCAGGAAATGGGAAGCCTCCAGCTTTGCTCTTCTTTCTCAAGATCATGTTAGCTATTTAGGATCTTTTGTGGTTCTATACAAATGTTAGGACTTTTTTTTCTATTTCTGTGAAAAATGCCATTAGATTTTTGATAGAGATTGCATTAATCTGTAGATTACTTTGGACAGTATAGACACTTTAACAATATTAATTCTTCCAATCCATGAGCATGGAATATCATTCCCTTTATCTGTATTTTCTTTCATTTCTTTCATGAATGTTTTATAGTTTTCAGTATACAGATCTTTCACTTCCTTGGTTAAATTTTTTCCTGAGAATTTTATTGTTTTTGAGGTTATTGTAAATGAGGTTGTTTACTTAATTTCTCTTTCTCACAGTTCATTGTTGTTGTATAGAAACACAACTGGTTTTTGGACATTGATTTTGTATCCTGCAACTTCACTGAACTGTTTACTAGTTCTAACAGTTTTTGATGGAATCTTTAGGGTTTTCTATATATAATATTATGCTATCTGCAAATAGAAATAATTTATTTCTTCTTTTCATATTTGTTTGTTTTTCTTGCATAACTTCTCTGGCTAGGAGGTGAGAGGGGCATCTCTGTCTTGTTCACGATCTTAGAGGAAACATTTTCACTGTCAAGTCTGATAGCTGTGGGCTTGTCCTATATGGCCTTTGTTATGTCAAGGTACATTTAATCTATGTTTAACTTTTGAGAGTTTCTTTTTATCATGAAAAGATGTTAAGTTTGTCAACTTCTTTTTCTGCATCTGTTGAGAAGATCATATGGTTTTTATATTTCATTCTATTAGTGTGGTGTATCACAGTTTTTATCTGCTTATGTTGAACCATCCTTGCATCATAGGAATAAATCCCATTCAATTATAGTGTATGATCCTTTAATTATTGTTGAATTTAATTTGCTGATATTTTTTTGGAGATTTTTGCATCCATGTTCATCAGGGATTTTGGCCTGTAATTTTCTTTTCTTTCTGTGTCCTTTTCTGGTCTGGGTATAAGGGTAATGCTTGTCTCATAAGTAAGTTTGGAAGAGTTCCCTCTTCTTCAAAGTTTTAGAAGAGTTTGAGAAGGAGTGACATTAATTCTTCTTTAAATGTTTGGTAGAATTCACCAGTGACGTCATCTGATCCTGGGTCTTATTTGTTTGGAGGCTTTTGATTACAGCTTCAATCTCACTCCTAGTAATCAGTCTGTTCATATTTCTATTTCTTCATGAGTCAGTCTTGGTAAGTGATATGTATGTAGGAACTTATCATTTCTTCCAGGTTTTCTAATTTGTTGGTGTATATTTGTTTATAGTAGTTTCTTATGACCCTTCATATTTCTGTGTTATCTGTTGTAATGTATCTTCTTTCATTTTTGATTTGTGTCTTTGAGTCTTCTCTCTTTTTTTCTTAGTCTTAGATGTAGGCTAATTAGAAGCCAGACACTCAGGCAGCAGCTGGTAAAGTATACCATCTAAGTTCTTCCAGGAAACAACTGGGAGGTTGCTGCTTTTTCCTGCAATCTCTCTATTGAGGCAGGGTTGTGGGGGGATGGGCAGGTAGACAGTGGGGAAGATAGCTGTGGGGAGTGCCCTAGTGCTCTAGCACTGTTAACAACTGCTGCTTTCTTTGTTATAGTGTTACAGTCATGTAGGACTTATGAGTGCCAGCCCCACTGGTTCTCAGAGCTAGCTGATTTGGATGCTGGTTCCGTGCCTCAGTTGGCAGCCTTAAAAGTTGGAGCACTATATGTGTGCCCCTTCACTCCTCAGGGAGGAGCCAGGAGTGGGGAGTTCTCTCCCAATTGTAAAGTGCTGTGTCAGGGCTGGAGTCTATGGCGAAAGCCTGTCTCAGCTTTTCCTACCCATTTCAATGTGGACATTTTCTCAGTCGCCCGATGTGGAGGAGTCACTAAGTAATATCCAGATTTCTCTCAGAGGAAATCGATCCGTGTGCAGCTGTATATGTGGTGTGTCCATGGGAGGAGGGAAATTCAAGAGCCTCCTATGTCACCATATTGATTACATCCTGGGATATCTTCTTGGTTCTCCATTTCTCTCAATACCACAGCAAACTATTGACTAATTCTGAAAATTCAATTTCTGTATATTTCTGCAGTTGAGCATTACCTCTCCATCTCCTCTGTTTATGCATTAATTCTATTCTCATCATGGGTAACTGCTTTACTCTTTACCCCATCAGTTTCATTGTTTACATCCTCATCATTATTGTATTTGACATTAAATTATTTAAGTTCTGCTTAAAATTATTCAGCAATTTTTCAAAACAATAAAAATAGTATATAATTTCATTCATAGTCTGGATTATGCCGAGTATTTCAGTTTTACTGTCAGTAATGTGTTAATATTCAATTCTTCCTCTGGCTACAGTGATAGGATCTTATTAGCGTTAAATTAGATACTCTATCCAAAATGCTGTCCAATGTGTAATTTGTGCCTGGCATTAGTTTAATTGTAGCAATATGAAAATTAATAAAGTATAGGCTGCACACTTAAGATCTCATCCAGGATCTGATCTCAAGTGACCCTTTGCATGTGATTCTGGTGCAGCAAAAATGCCCTTTTTTTGTCATGAAATGCCACTGAACTGTTTTTCTATAGTTATCAATTTCAGTGCATGAAGTAACTTGCATTTCCTAAACCTGCGATATCCCTTTTTCTTTATGGACCTTTGAGCATGCTGGTTTTCTCCCCTATATTATTAAATTTGAAATTACAGAAAGATTAATTTACATTATTTTCTAAACTTATAAAGCTTTTTGTATAGTAATTTGTCCAATTAATTGTTTATTAAGTGTTCATTTGTTTATTTTAAATGTATTCACCTTTATTTAAAGCTAGATTCTATAGGGAAATTTTTGTTGGAGATCTTTAATAAATTTCAACAAAATCAGGACATGAGGATACCATTTGTTACAATGGGTTGGCGTTGTGCTTGACACATTCATTGTGAATGTTCTTGACTAATTGATTAACATTATGAAGAGTGAGTCACTGTCTGGTTGGTTTACAAGAATTAATGAAAGCTCCAAACATTATCAGAATTGGTAGGAAATAACAGAAACTGGGAAAATCATTCCTCAGGTTTTACAACTGTGAAATATCATATGACATAAGTTTGATAGTTAAGATATTTTTTGTCTACAAAAGATAGGTTGAGTTAGCTGGTCATTAAAAACCTTTCATCTCTATTTCTAGGTAAAAAAGATCTTGAAAATTGATCTCTGGGGATGCAGAGGTGAGCTAGCCAGAAAATAAAAGAATGTTGTTATCACTTTTGCTTGTAGGAGAAATGTCACAGAGCAGCTACAACTCTGCTGTATAGCCTAACCTTTCTATGTACTGGCCATTTATTTCTTTAATTTCTTGACAATAGAATTGTGCACTTTTCTTTGTTTAAATTAGAAATATCTTCTAGACATTTATCTTCATTATGACCTCGTGTACAAGGTTCAGGGATTTTGCTACTCAGATACTGTGTAGAAGCTCTTAAAGTCTTTAAAATCTAGTACCCATAGATGCAGTCGAGTTAAATATGATATAATCATTTCCAGTTAAAAATATGTTTCTTTTTTGAAGTTATGCATTGTACACCGTAAAAATATAACGGATTGAGATAATAGTTCCTGGAATGAGTTATTCCATTATATGCAGTGTTAGCCATGTTAGGAGTGCATATATAATAAAAGTAAACATTTAAAAAGCCACTTCTTTGGAAAATCACGCATATTTTTGAACAATAAAATCATTTATTATTTTCCCATTTAGGCAAAATTTAAATGGAATCCACCTTCGGCAAAAATCTTGAGGTCTTTCTTCTTTACATATAATCCCACATCATGCACCCCTTTTCCTAGCATCACTGGTCACTGACCAGTCTCTGCTCTCTGACCCCCCCCCCATTTCCAGTGCATTTACCTGACTCAAGCATTATTGTGCAAGTTGCAGCAAGCAGACGTTATGATCTGCATCATTTTACCTTTAACTTTTAAACAAAAGAACGTTAAGTCTTGCTCAAAGAATTTTGAGCATCAGCTAGGTGCAGGAATTTTTGTGAGGCCAGCTAGTAATAGACTTAAAATTGCACTAGATTTAAAGCAGACTAGATTTTTTCTTTTTTTTCTTTTTTTAAGAGTGATTTGAAAAAAACGTCTGGTAATAACCTTAAGTATCTCCATTTTAAATGTCCTCTGAGTCAAAGCTACATGCCAGTTGGTGGAGACAAAATATTTTGTACCTTTAATCATTAACTTCTTCTAATGTTAAACATTGTTCTTTATACTAATGTTGTTTTGAGAAGTAGTGAAACATATCACTATGCCTGTTATTTCCGC
This sequence comes from Equus quagga, assembly GCF_021613505.1. Lineage (NCBI taxonomy): Eukaryota > Metazoa > Chordata > Mammalia > Perissodactyla > Equidae > Equus > Equus quagga. Next base: position 7,583,961 of record NC_060268.1, on the reverse strand, counting down.
TACTGGGCTATGGAGTTTCCTAGAAAGAGGTGTAATGTTGGTGTACACTTTATTTTCAAATCTAATTATAGCTATATTTCTCCTTCCATTCAGTGAAGTCATAATCCATTTTCTTCTTCAAATCCATGAAGTTCAAAAGTGAAAATTACATTCAATAAGTTACAAGAAAGTTGATATGTTATTTAATTTAGAATAAAGAATTTACAGTTAAAAGGATTTCTGGCAGACTTTTATCGTGTGTTGATAAAGTGGTAAGTACTTGAAAATTAAAATATTAGTAGGCTTTATTTCTATTTTTCTTATCCTTTTGAAAGAAAATCTCTGTATTGTTCATCACTGGAACACATGGGACAGCTGCTACACTATAAAATTGTGGTTTGTTTTCTATTATGACTAAAAATAACAAGTGGGACTATAATCAGAGAAATATGACACAAATCTTATTTTGCCTTTAAAATTTCTAAATACAACAGATGTTGCATCAGCCTATATAACAAATAATTAAACAGTTCCATAAACAAACTCACTATAAATAAAAACCGCAGGTACATTTTTAGCAAAATTATCTTAGATATCTTACTAAGTTAAGGCAAAGCTGTGAAGAACTAAGAAAAAAGTAGATGTTTTGTTGACAATAAAATAATTTTTCCAGGCTAGGAAGTTGAAAGTGGTATAAATTAAGAGGAGCAAAATAGTTTTGATAATTATGAGTGATATAAGTGAATATATGTGATATAAACTATATAATAATAAAACCATGCCTTCTAAATTGCATCACTACATATATAAATCAGTATGTATACAGATAAAAGTGAAAGGCTGTAAATATATAAATGTTCATATTTCAAGTGAATGAATTTCTAAGTACTCTAAAAGAAAAAGTTTCTGAAGAAAAAATGAAATAATATTCTACAACTTTCAATTGAAAGAAATTTTCTCTAAATTTAGGTTTGATAGAAAATGTTCTAAATCTTAGATGAAAAATTAAGTACAGTTATCATGTTTATATTACCTGAGGAGAAATTCCTTTCTCTAAATTACTACTGTATTTGGTTGATATAATTTCTCCCCATACCACTCTTCTCGTTAGTTGGTTTTATTAATCTGTTTGTTTTTCCTGATGTCAGAAAAAATCTAGGTATGAACTTCCTCCTTCTGATTTTTGTGTACCTAGAAAGAATATTTAAGTTGACAAAAGGTACATACTTATATGCGTAGCGATTATGTTTCTTATAGATAGGACTGTGTGTACATATTCACTCATGTGCAAGTATTTATCTACGTGCGCTCAAGCTCCTCCTCCTCAAAACTATTGCCTCTATTTGAGTCCATCCATAGTCCCTTGATTCCAGGCATAGGAGAAGTTGTAGTTCTCTTGTTAGAAGTCAACATTTCTAATTAAAATCTTGTATCCCACCCATTCTACCTTTCTGAAAAGAAAATGTTTTCTTTATTTTCAAATTCTAACATTCCTTAAAGGCATATACCTACTCGATTTAGTGCTGATAAAATAATTTCTACTTAGTGTTGCATAATCCTTAAAAATAGTTTCCCATTTCCTTTCAATATATTCTCGAATGATTTAATGTATATTCTTTCATATTTTATATTCATATAAATTCATTGATTTATTCGCCACCTGAAACTATTTTGTTTCCTTTTGTGCCGGCAGAGGAAAGTAAAAGCATTTTCACAATTTTAAGATGAATTGAACTAGATTAAAAATTACTGTAGCCCCTAAATAATAAGAAACACAAAGTGTGTATATATCATAAACAAAAACTACAAGATAAATGGCATAAGGAACAAGAATTAAAATATTAATGTATTCAAATATGTATGCTTATGACATAAGGTTACTTTGGAAAGATTACTGAGTAACAAATAGAGTCATTTTAAGTAATTGCCGAGACATATGACAACATGAATTTTCCTCTTCCTCTCTTCCCATATGATTTTGATTTAAGGTAAATATTAAATGTATGTCAGTTATGAAGAACTCCAAGAATTTGTTTGCTTCTGAATTCAAATGGTTACTAGTTGCGTTTCTGCAAATTACTTCATTTGAATAGCATACGTGGGGGATAGATAAATCCTATGAATTTTCTGGATATGAATCCAGTTAGGATAATGCTGAGTTAGAAAACCACAGTTACAGATAAACCATGACTCTGCAACTTTTTATGACTGCATATTTCAATACAAAGAAGGTACTCTAACAACAAAGTTGTCCTAACTCCTTCTTTGGTCAGTTTTCTGTGTTCTGGAGCCAAATCTGCGGGATTACTAATTAAATCAGTGGTAGCCAATATGAAAGTGTGCAAGATGAATAAAGTGTTATAAGTTTATCCACGTTTGTTCTTTACCTTAAACTATTACTAATTTTAATCATCATTTTTGTTAAGCACATATACAGTGAAGGCAAGTCCAGAGCCAAGGCCTGACCGATTTGAACAGTACAGAAAAAATGGGCCAATTGTAGGTGTACACATTGTACTACTTAGAAAGAAGAACGTGCCAATGGGGCCAGAACCTCACAAATTGAAAAAGATGATGCTGGAACAAGATGGGCTGATGCCTGCAGCACGAGGTGTGGGAGCTCTATTGCTAAGGAGTTAATTCTAGGCTACACCTAGCAGCCATTTTCTTCAGGTCTAATCTATGGGGACAGGGCCAAAGGCATTCTGGAAAGAAGAAGACTAGCTGAAAGTCAAGTCTTTGCCCATGTATATATATATATATACACCCTAGAAAGTCTCTAGGGTCCCATGGTAGTGTCATTCCTCTGGATTGTCCAGTGTTAGATGCTTGCACATAAGAAAGTATAATATATTCATGTCACTTGTTCTTTTCTTTAAAAATGAGAAGAAAAAACAAAAAAAGCATTCTTCTTTCTTTATAGATTTCTGCTTTTAGTAAAGATGAAGTGCCTCATATAGGACTAAGCATCTGTAGATAATATTTATAAACTTGAGACAAAAATATCACAAATACCATCTGAAGAAAAACCCAAATTGGGAAAAATTGTAAGTGAGTGGACACTTGAAAGAAGAGAAAGATGTGGGTGATCTTCTCATTCTTAAAGCTTTTCACTTGATGGTAGGCCTCAGCTGGTGCTATGCGAAGTGTCTAAACTAGGATTCAGTCTTACTGATGGAGAGATCAGAGGACAGAGTTTTGAGTGGTCTCAGCAAGAGGAGGAATCCAGTGAAGGGGTGGGCAATGGAGCAAGGGAAAGTCTCAATATATACACCATCCAAATCTCTGATCGATCGTTGCAACACGGAGGTAGGTGAGGGGCAAGGTCCAAGAAGCACAGCAAAGATCTCTCCTCATCTCATCTCCGTCTTTCACAGACTTCTCACCTTCTTCCTTTTGGTATTTGCATAACTGTGGACATTCTCTGTATAGCTTTATGCCATGCAACACAGCCTAAATTCCTTTATTCCCAGGAGTGAATGATCACAGGCTGTGGGTAGAATAGACCTTACTAAATATTTAGTGTAGTGATATAGATTAAAATTGAGATTATTATAGGAAAATTACTTAGGTAATTTCTTATTGGCCATTTATCTGTCAAAGTCATGCGTTTAATCTTCGTTTCTTTTTACACCTTTTAGATGCCAAGCTCCACGCTAGTATCTGGCATATGATGCTGAACAACAGCAGCAATAAAGCTGAGCATGTCCAGAAAGTTAAATTCTAATGGAGAAACAGCAAATGACACACAAACAGCTAATTTATCAATAGGATGATTATTTGAAAATTTAGATAAGTGCTACTATAAAACAAATTGTATTTTCTAGCATAGAAAATGTAGTCTATGCTGCAAATTTTTTATGCTAATAAGAGAAATCACCTCAGCTATGATGTTAAATATTAAATATGTAGAAAAAGAAACCAAACATGTAAAAAAAAAATGAAGACAACGGAACCCCAGGTAGACGAATGAGGATATGGAATATTTCCTGTACAAAAGTAGCATGGTAAACTTGAGAAACCAGAAAGCTGGTATGGATGGAATAAAATGAGGGAGTCAGAGTGCTTCCTTAAATCCAGCAAGAAAGAGAGAGTCGGGCTGACCCGGTGGCGCAGTGGTCAAGTTCACACGTTCTGTTTCTCATGGGCCCAGGGATCGCCCGTTCAGATCCCAGGTGTCGACATGGCACCGCTTGGCAAAAGCTATGCTGTGGTAGGCGTCCCACATATAAAGTAGAGCAAGATGGGCACAGATGTTAGCTCAGGGCCAGGCTTCCTCAGCAAAAAAGAGGAGCACTGGCAGTAGTTAGCTCAAGGCTAATCTTCCTCAAAAAAAAAAAAAAAAAAAAGAGAGAGAGAGAGTCCCCTAGCAACTTGGGCAATTATTACAATCTCACGTAGAGTAATTGTGTACATCCCATTTCCTTTGCTATACTTTATTTGTTAGAAACTAGTCACAGGTCATGACCACACTCAAGGGAAGGATTCAAGGGCATGAATTCCATCAGGCAAGGATCACTGAGGCCACCTTAGAGTGTTTCTGGCACAGGTGCCAATCTCTCACAAGGTATGCTGGGAATTATATATTCAAAAATATAGAGAAAATTTGAATCTCTGACTATTGCTAATTTTTCTCATTTGATTCTTGCCAGAGGCTCGGCTATGCGCATTTTATATCCCATATCACCATAAAATAATTAGGATGTTAAATTACTTAAAGCCACTTTTCTGTCCCTCAGAAGTCTGGTGTCAGCCTAGTTCACACTTTATCCTTTTGGATCTTGAGTCGAAGTCTATTGCTGGTGACAGGATGCTTAGGAAGCCCCTTTTAGCAAGATGTAAAATTCAAATACGCCACTACGTCCCCTCCCATCCCAGGCAATTTACTCTAAGTTTCTCTGCTTCTCTGCTCAATTTCTCAACCTCTCAGCCACCAATTTTGGAATCAGTAATTGTCTCAAGAGATTATCCACCAATATTAGACTCAGTTATTTACTCCTGTCCCAGACTTTAGGGCCCAGCAATTTATTACCGACATGATAACTCTCTGATGGCTTCAAAGATATGATTTTCCCAAGCTGTTCTATTTATTCTCAATTGGAAGTTTGAACGAACCTTGCAGACCACCATTGCCAAAAGAAACACTCTTGTATTGGGATCTTTAAAAGTCTTCCTTTACCTGTGATTTTCCCATACGTTTGCCTTCAGTTTTAAGTATGTTCAATTTCCATAACAAAAGTTGCAAAAGCTACATTCAAATTGGAATTATATATAAAAAGTTCTATATAGAAGTTATTAAAAAAAGATACATTTTCCACCATGGATTAAAATAGCATCTCTATTGGATCCCAGTACAGCTTTTACATATTCCACTCTGAAATACACACAAAGTCACAGCTCTACCCTAAAACGTAAATTACAGACAACTAAATCATTGTTGTCATTGTCCCATTCGACAGACCCGACCTGAAGAATAATAGAGAGAGTGCAGATAATGACACATGAAACAGAGCCATGCAACAGAATTACGGGCAGAGTTTCCTATACATTTAGAGCACACCCTCCAGACTCCCTCTGCCTGGGTTAGAATCCGGCCCTGCCATCTCTTTACTATGGGAACCTGGACAGGTTATTTCAACTATATGGATGTCACTTTCCTTATCTGTAAAATAGGAATGATTCTTAATGATAATAACTAAACCTACCTACCTAATAAGGTGGTTTTGAGGAATACATGATTTAGTATACGTAAAGAACTTACAATGATGTCTAAAACACAGGACATGTTCAATAAAAGGAATGTCCTCTCCTCCAAAATAAGAGTAGAGCAAGAAACAGAAAACCTGGGATCCAAGAGTCATTGACACAAAAACATAAAGGAAGAAATAAAAGAATTTCTCTGGATAATGGAGGAATAAATTTCTAGAATTACAGGAGTACCACAGCCTTGAAAGCAGGAATCTCAGTTGAAAACTCTAAATGGCATGTCTTTTTTAAAAAGTAAATTAAGCTGATATATTAACTGATTCATTTGATGCTCATTTAAAATATTTTTGAGCTCTCTTGCAATATTATTCAGCTCTGCTATCTATCACAAAAATATATCCCTTTATATATCTATAGGAGCCACAAATCAAGCATAGAAAGTTCACAATGTTCTTAGAAGTGAAGCCATTCACTAAGAAAGTACACACAGTTCTTGTTAATTGTTACTGAATGTGTTTTCCTGAGGTGTCTTACAACTTCTGTGACCACAAGCATAATTGCCTGAGGAATATAAAATTAAAATTTGTTAAAAGACTGCCTGAAAATTTAATCATAAACTTACTTTTTTCTTATAAATCAGATTGAATTTGTTGATATTCAGTGAGATTACTATTTTAACAAAAGAGTAACAATTTATGGTTACTGTAACCATACTTCTAAATATTGTTTTTCAAAGTAATAAAGAATGTGAAATTTCTTCCAACTATCCAAATAACTATGCAAACAGCTCAAATGAAAAAGAATTGTTTACTAAAATAGAACTAGTTCTGAACATTCCTGCCTATGTTTTTGTAAAGTCCTTGTTTTTACAAGTTTCAGAAATGGATCCTGAAAAGAGGCCCTTGGAAGTGTGGGGTATATCTTTTGATTTTCCCCCTATATTCAGCTGTATTAATAACTTGATAAGAGATTTGAATAATATAACATAAAAAATAACGTAAATCTTAGATTGGTGTTAAATAGTAAGTGTTCTATAATAACAATGGAAAAATTCATAATTTAAGATTTTATTCTACAGCAAAGGCAATAATTACCATTTCTAAAGATTTTTAAATAGTCAGTGTTTAATTTAGGAATTCAGCTAAGGATTTAATGGTAATATGATAAAAGTAATCCAATTAAATAGATAAGTACTTTATTATTTTATACACATTAGTACCTCTAGTAATGGATTTTTGAGCTAAGGCCTTAAATCCATCACCATTGTGTCCCTGTGTAAGTTCTTACTTTGTCTACTGACAGCTGTTGCCCGTCATAGAGGCATTCTCATTTCTCCCCGCCTTGTGTCACTACAAAATGAATCTCTAGAATAATACTTTTTGTTCAAGGAGAAGGAGCATTGTGTTACTACCATAAAAACGCTTTTGGCCAATGCTCTGATTTCTATAACCAAGTGGAAGAAGTTCCGTTTCTGGAGAGCTTCTGACTACAAAAAAGGGAGGTGTTAGATGTATTATTGAAGTGAGATATTTTGGTTACAGTAATGAGAAAAATGCACTATTGTAGCAAGCTGATTTTCAGTCACTGATTGAGCAGGAAAATAGACTAGCAAAGCCTCATTCTTGAAATTCTCTTTGCATAACTTATTTATTTTATATAACTCTATTGGTTAGAAAGCTCACACTTGTATATTTGATATCGTATAGCTGCCACCTAAAATTGTTATGAAAACAATGCAAACTATGGAAGAAGTAGGTCCTTTTTCGTAATTATTTAGATATATTGCAATGCAGATTGGGTTATATAGAATCATTCATAGTTTCTTGTCAGCTTCCCAGCTCTTTAATTTTGCACACTTAGGTAGATTCCATTATTTTGGTACCATAAACAAACCCACAATAAATGTTTTGATCAGATTCAAAAAGGAGAATGTTTCTCATTTACTTTCAATAACGAAAAAGACCTTTGGATTTATTTCTTTATTTCTGTATTGTATTTTTCCCATATATTTCTAATGTAATGGAGTCTTTGCTATACTACTTTCTCTTAGTTTATGTTCTATATTCTTTTTATTTCCTTTTTTGTTCTGTGAAATTATTGCTAATCTCCTTAATTTATTTCAGTTTCTAGATAATTAAGATATTATTATTTATGAATGTGTCTGGTACCAAACCTTTAATCATTTAAACTAATAAAAAACAAGAGCATCATGAAAAATAGACCAACACAGAGAGTAAAAAAAAACCATAAAAAATTCCAGAATAATGAAATATGCTGCTGAAAATAGACCCATCATCAGTAAAAAGTAAACAACTATTACAAGTGTATTACAAACACATTTACAAATTACAAAATATGTCTTTTTGAATATATGGAATCCAAATAACTTGTGTATGTGCTGTTAAACTGTACACAAATACACATACACAAACACATACTTCAGTTGTCTTAACCACGCAACATGATACCCACTGGAAATTTGTTGAGTCTTGCTTTAATGCCTAGTACGTATCAAACTGTGTATATTTTACATATGTGCTTGAGGATTTGCACTTTCTAATTATTAGTTGCAGAAGTCTCTATTTCTCACTTAGTATTCAGATTGTCTTTAAATTGGGTGTTGGTTTCTTTTTATCTTTTCTATTTGTTGGTGGACTTAGCAATTTGTCCTCTAGTTTTATCAATTTTGCTTTTTTTAATCTATTCCGTTGAAACAAACACATTTCTAACCGCTATATACCTTTGGTGAATTAAAATTTTTATCATTATGTTGCAACTCTATCTATCCCTAATATTGTTTTTTTAATTCTATATAATTTTAATGTGCAGTCATGCATCCCTTAATGGCAGGGACATGTTCCGAGAAACGCATCTGTAGGTGATTTTGTCATTGTGGAAACATCATAGAGTGCAGTTACACACACCTAGATGGGACAGCCTACCACACACCTGGGCTATATGGTGCTAATCTTACAGAACCGCTGTTGTATACACGGTCTGTCATTGACCAAAACATCATTATGTGGCTATGACTGTATCTAAACACCAGATTTTTTTCCCTTATTTTTATTAGCCTGATATGTTTTCATATCATGCTTTCACATTTTACTTTTTTGAATGCTTATAGTTTACGGGCACCTCTTGAAGGACCATATATCACTATTATTTCAGCCAAATGTTACAAGATAGTTTAGTGCATTTATATTTATTGCACTATTGGCTACTTAAAAATTGCTTCAAAAAAGTTAGTTTATTCGTTTAATTTGGCTAAGCTTTTTTATGTTTATTTTTTAGTCCTTTTTTTTTCAGCAATAGACATCTATACATTTTCCTATGAGACAAGATTTTTAGGATGTTCTCATTGTTTATTCCCCACAATTTTGTCATGTTGAATTTTAATTCATTATGTACACATCATTTTTATATATAAATATTATATGTAATTATGTGTATACATTACATATATAATGTTTGCATTATAATATATAATGATTTTGTTATTCACTTTATTTTCTTAAATCTTAGCTATTTTGAGGCATCAATACTTATGGCCAAGGTATTTGGTCAATCATTCTTCATTATCTCTTGCAGCATCTCCTGGTTTTTTTCCCGAAGTATCTCAACACATTCGTTTGGCAAACCTGAGGCCTTCAGTTCGTGAGAATATTTTTAGAATGGCATTATATTTGATTCATATATTTGTCTGGATATAAAATTTTAGGCACAGTGTTATTTGTTGAAAATACTGGTTTGTCTTCTTGAGAAATGAGTCTTGCTATTGAAAAATTTAATGCTAAGTTGACCCTGACCCACTTACATATAATCTCTTTCCTGCTGAAAGCTTTTTTTAAGCATACTCTTATTGTATGTTCTTAAATGTCTCTATAATATTTCTAAATTTGCTTATTTCTCTAGTCTTCTTTAACCTGAGGTTGCTCGTCTTTCTTACATTCTACAAAACTTGTCTTTTTTTCAAGTATTTTTTCTATTCTTTGTCAATTTTCTCTTTCTGAGATTTGTATTATTAGGACTGTGGCACTGGGATGACAGCACTCTCTGTCATACTTCATACACTGTATTTATCACCCTTAACTTTTATCATATATTTATTATTTGTTTATTCTTTTTTACTACTTTTTGGGAGTATCCCTCTATATGATCTATCATTTAGTAATTTCTCCCTCTGCTGTTTTCACTCAATTACTTATCCAATCTACTCTTTTTTATATTTCAACAATCACATTTTTAAATAGAATATTTTCTCTTGGATTTCTCTTATACTTTCTGTTTATTACCTAATGATTCCAGTTTTCTGCTTTATTTTAGTGTAATTGATAGGTGTATACATGATTATTATTAACAGAATTCCTTTCTTTTATTATCATCTTAGAGCCATGACCCCCACTCCTCCACTGCCACCAAATCTTCATACACCATTTCAAAACATGTTTGTCAAACCAGAAGTTATCTGACATTTTACTCTATCTCGATATATTTTGTCTATAATTCCCTGGAATTGATCATGAAAGATGGAATCAGCAATCTGCAGTATGTCAACACCTTTCTAGAAAATACTGGAGCTCCTCTAAAACCTTATCATTTGAAGCTATTATTAATAACTCTTGTTTTCCTTCCTTCCTTCCTTCTCCCCCCCCACTCCCTCCTTCTCTCCCTCCCCATTTTTTTCTTCCTTTCTTTTTCTCTGTTTCTTTCTTTTGTCTATTCTTGTTTTCAGCTGAAGGCATCATTGACAGAATAACATGTACATTCTCTATTACCAAACATACTCATTAGAGAAGTTATGAATACACAGAAAAATCTCAAAGTAGTAAAATTCGCTCACAATCACTCAGTGATAACCACCAACAGCGTGTTGCTTATTAACTTTTAATATTTCACTATGTATACATAAAGTGTAGTTATAATTGTGTATATATAAACAAACACATATTTATAGATTTAAATAATAATGACATTTTAACATATGAATGCTTATTAAAGCTCATTTTGATCCTAAAGAAATGAGCTAAAACATACAAGTTAAGACATTTTTTTCCTTATAATTTCAGTCCAAATCACATTATGTATGTACATTTTGAAATTTTAAATAAAATTTTTCTAATCCTCCAGATTTAAAGTTTTTCCTTCATTAAAGTTCTTTACATATAGTTTACAAGTTTTCTAAGAATTTCTCAAGATAAGAACTTCGGAGGAAACTTGGCTGCAGTAAGTGTAACTAAAGCAGTAATGAACACTTTGTACTCTGTAAAACCCTAGAGCATTCTCTTTATAGTTCAATTTTGAAAATGTTACTATGTGTATGACATTTTGAATTTCACCATCAAGGCCATCTACTTATTAAAGGTGTTTTTAAAAATAGATGAATTGAGAAATCATATAATTAAATTTTATACAAAAATGTTAGCATTCTCCAATGATTTAAAGTTAAATCAAAACTATGGAATTATGTAAAGCATAGAAAATTAAAATTTTATTTATATTTTTCTCTATTCTGTATAGAAAAATGGTTTATGTTTAAATCAGTATTTTCTATACAATCAAGTTATAAAACATAAAAAATTAAAATTCTGTTTAATACAATAAATTTACATATACAAATTTAACTGATAAATTGCATACTACATATTTTCTGTCAGTTGGCTTATGTGATTTTCAGGAAAATATTATTCCCATAGACATGTTATATAATTCTATAAATTAAGTGGTTAATCATGTTGAAATTACTTTTTGACATATAGATGATATCAGTATATTTATTGTATTCTTTGATAAAAATAGCATTAAAAGTTACCCTGAGAAAACAAATATATGATGAATCAATGACAGATTGAAAATAACACACACAAATAAACATATTTCATACATTCTTGGATCCTTTACCAATAAACATTATCTTAATAATGACACTAAATGAATAGTCACCAACTGGGTAATTTTGTACCACCTGAACACCAAATAAGTTAGAGTAGGAAGAAATTCGGATTGTAATTATATAGTGGATAGACATAATAGAATTCTATATATATATATATATACACATATAATTATTATTTTTTTGCTGAGGAAGATTTACCCTGAGCTAACATCTGTTGCCAATCTTCTTCTTTTTGTATGTGAGCTGCCACCACAGCATGGCCACTGACAAATGGTATAGGTCCAAACCTGGGAACCAAATTCAGTGTTCTGAAGTGGAGTGCACTGAACTTAACCACTAGGCCACCGGGGCTAACCTTAGAATTATATTTTTTGTGTGATCAGAGAGCCCAGCATGTGACTATCTTCCCTGGAAGGGGCCAGAGGTTGCTTCTTTTGGGACACAAGTCTTTCATGTTTCTGCACACTTTTGAGTAGAGATGTTGGCTGTTTTGGTTCCAGACTACCTTTCCAAGAATGTATTTATTTCAAAGTGCCTAAGCATATAGAGTTTGTCCCTCTAGAGTAAAGAGAGGATTTATTTGCTTGTATCACATTACACTTAGTTTGAGTTTACTAAAGTTGGAGCTCCTCACGCATGATGCAGACGTACTGTGTATGTAGTAGTGTGTGTGCAGCCTCGTTTCACCACAATGGGAGTTGCAGGGGAGTATACTAGTTTCCTAGTGCTTCATACCAAATTACTAAAAACTTATTTAGTGGCCCAAAACCACACAAATATCCTATCTCACAGTTTCTACAGGACGGAAGTTTGGGCACATCGTGGTTGAATTCTCTCACTGGGCTGCAATCAAAGTGTGGAGTGATGCTGCGGTTCTTATCCGGGGCTCAGGGTCCTCTTGCAGCCTCATTGCTTGTTGGTAGAGTTCATTTCCTTGCAACTGTAGGGAGTGAGGGTCCTGTTTTGCCGCTACCTGTGTGCCAGGGATGGCTTTCATCTCCTAGAGCCCACCCAGAGTTCCTTGCCATGTGGCCCCATAGGAAATTCACAACCTGGATGTTTTCACTGTTTCAGGCCGGTCCAGGCAAACAGGCAAAGAAAACACTCTGCTTTTAGAGGACTCCTCTGATTAGGTCAGCCCCACTGTCAAGGTAGTCTCCCTTTTGCCATATAATGTAACATAATCACAAGAGTATTATCTTAAAATGTTAACAGTTTCTACCAAGAGTCAAAGGAGAGGTTTAGACAAGGATGAGCAGAGTTGTTGGGATCATCTAAGATTGGTACCTACCACAGTGAACAGGAGGACACAAACATGAAGTCACGGAGTTTGCTGTGCAGTGAGCAATCAGGTCCTCTGTCTCTGAGAGAGGAATAGTGCAGCTTCTGCCAATATCCGTGAAACTGTATTGGTATAACTTGTTTGCTTAAAAGTAGGGCAGTATTGGGGCCGGCCCGGTGGCGCAGCGGTTAAGTTCGCACGTTCAGCTTCTCGGCGGCCCGGGGTTCGCTGGTTCGGATCCCGGGTGCGGACATGGCACTGCTTGGCAGCCATGCTGTGGTGGGCGTCCCACGTGTAAACTAGAGGAAGATGGGCACGGATGTTAGCTCAGACCCAGGCTTCCTCAGCAAAAAGAGGAGGACTGGCAGTAGTTAGCTGAGGGCTAATCTTCCTCCAAAAAACAAAACAAAACAAACAAACAAAAAAAAGTAGGGCAGTATTACACAATTCTCACTTCTTGACAATTGTCTTCAGCAAAGCAATGGAAAATGCACTGGCTGGAAGTGCCAAGCATCTTTCAGAAGCTGACTTTAGTTTCTGTTTTAGGCTAATGATGATCGTAAGAGTTGATTCTCTGAGACTGGGCAAACTGACGTCAATGGCCATGGCAGAATCCCAGAAAGGCAGAGAATAGATGGAGTGATTAACCTTCTGATGCAAGACAGGTGTAATTATCATCAGTATAGACACACAGAGCATCTCGCAGAGCCTTCATGTTGGTTTCCCGATGCGTGAAATGAGAGTGAAAATTATAGTAGAAAGGAAAAATGGAAGCCTCTGCACATGCTCTGCTGCCTCAGCCCAGACAACGCATCAGATGCATTGCTGAATCCCATTAGAAAATGCAGAGACTGGCAACCCCATCCAAAACTTCAGTGTGGGTTCCCTGTCTCATCCTCATTTAGACCACTTGTCTGGATCCTGGAAAACTAGATGGAACATGGAGAGTGATGTCAAACTAACAGAAACAACATAGTCCCCGATCAGCTGCTGTGTCAGGCAGTGTCACTGCTACATTATTAATAGGAAAATGCGTTCTTCACTACACCCATAAGTAAAGAAATCAAAACCAATTACTCTTTATGTTGGAAAGATAGCAGTATACATTCACTGCTTTATTTAGGATTATGATACCATTTCTTTTCTGTAAAACTATAGCCTTCGGGGATTTGAGTAGTCCGGAACATTCCCCAGAACATCATGTTGATGCGTTATATTGATCACATTATGCTATTGTGCAACAGGTTCTGATGAGCAGGAAGTGGTAAGGACTCTGCATGTCCTGGAAAGAAACATGCAGACCAAAGGATTGGAGATGAACCCCATGGAGAGGCTAACACCTGCTGTGTCAGTGAAGTTACTATGGATCCAGTGATCTAGGGCCTGCCAGGATTTCTGCTTTAAGGGAAGGTCATTTTGTTACACTCTTATTATAGATTGAATGCCTGTGTTTGCCCCAAATTCATGTTTTGATCCTAACGCTTAATGTGGTGGTATCAGGAGGTGGGGCCTTTGGGAGGTGATTAAGTCATAAGGTTAGAGCTATCATTAATGGGATTAGTGCCCTTATGTAAGAGATCCTAGAGAGCTCCCTCATCCCCTCCGCCACGTGAGGACCCAGCAAAAAGACAGCCATCTATAAACCAGGAAGTGGACTCTCATCTGACACTGAATCTTGGGCTTCCCAGCCTCCAGAGCTGTGAGAAACAAATTTCTATTCTTATAAGACATATAGTCAGTGGTACCTAGTTTCAGTAGCTTGAACGGGCTAAGATACTCACCAAGTCAAAGAGTTATATAAGTGAAACAGCAATCTATCATACTCCAGAAGTGGTACATTTGGGATGCGAACAAACACGCACAATTTTTCATTTCAGTTACCTCTGTTGCACCAATGCCTCCTTCTCAAATTGCACCTAGGGCCTAAAGTGGGGGAAAGGTTCTCTTCTCTAGAACCAACGCCAGAGGAAGAAAAAGAACTCAGTTTGGTTAAGAGATGGATTGATCCACTATGACGTATTAAGTTAAATTGAAGATGAACTGTTACAACACAACTCAGGTAGGGCTCGGAAGGATATTGGTGAAAGAAATCCTCCCAGGAGGAGAAATGTGAGCAGAACACTTGGTCAGTCCTCTTTTACAGAGAGTGAAATGGCCCAAATTAAGGATATTCATAGACTATTGGTGTGAGAAATGGCTTGGCTGGTTGGTCAAGGGCCTAGAGGTAACAAATTTAGACAAAAGGCAAGAAAGTTTTGGGGAAAAGCCTCTGGATAAAACTGTGTGGGCATAAAGTGGCAGGTCTTCATATTTCATACTCATGTTCATTAGAGTGTATCACCATGAAAGATGTTCCAATGCACGTATGCAATTTAATTTTTCCTGTGACTGCCAGTCAGTCTTTCTCCTTGGCTCCTTTGGTGCTGGTGCAATGACTGGTGTCATAAAGGAATGGCAGACTTACTTCATGAGAGCTCTAAAATCACTGCTGCTGACCACGAGGACTATTCTGCAAAAGGAGATGTAACAATGGACTCATCATCCTGGAATCGTGTTTTTCTACTCTAGTCGTCATCAGGCAGAGGCAACAGTTCTAACATGACAATGGTACCAGCTTAGAGAAGTTGTCCTGATGGGTTTGAGTAATATTCTTATACTTGAGAATACAATAATTTCACAGAACCAATAGCTAATAAATCATGTTGTGATACATGGAATCAAAAGATGGAAGTATGTCTGGTCTCTCTCAAAATCATTTCTAGTGAACCACTTGGAGGATTTTTGTTTCAAATTCCTGAACCCTTTGGCTTTCCTGGATCAGAGGTCCTGGGTTCTGGTACGAGTAGTGAGAGCTGATGAAAATGTTTCCACTGGGGGGCACAGGCAGATGTTGTAGCTATCACTACCATGAGATGGAACAGCAGGCAGAGTTACTTTACTTGAGGGATCATTGCCTCTGATTACCATGAGAAGCTAGGTTTGCTGCTACACTCTGGGTGCAGGGAGATGTAAATATAAATTGCATGGGACCCACGGGGTGTCACTTCATTCTTCCATGCCTGGTGATGGTGGTAAATGAGCAATTGCAACAATCAAGTCCCACAGAGAGTAAAGCAAGTAGGAGTTTTGACTTCTTGAGAATAAAGTATGTGGTCAACCAACCTAGAATTTCTGAAATACTAGCTAAGGGTGAGGACAACCTATAATTGGTGCTGAAGGAGGCAGAACATTTCAGCTTTGGAAAAAGTTGCCGCAACAAGGAATGTAGCTTGTTCCAATAACACTCCTGAATTATGTCTTTTGTAGACAGTGCAGCCTATGTCCTAGGATACTCCAAGATTTATGACAATTTTAGCTTCTTTCTGGTCTAAATAAGATTTCTTTGTTTTGGCCACTTGAACTCAAACTGAATACTAATAGAAAACTCTATGTGTAAAAGAGACTGATTCAGAAAAGTTTTTTCAAGTGAAGAGCAAACAGATGGGAATGTGACGCCAGGGAAAACCAATATTTAAGGTTTGTGTAGGGCATGAAGTCTCTGAAAAGAATGAAATTGCTGGACCAGAAGAGAGTAGGAAACCAATGATGTTGAAGGCCAGAATAAGATTTCAAGTAGGAAGAAGTGTTCAATAGTGTCCTTTGTTGTAAAGGACCAAGCGAGATAAATATAGAAATACTCTTTTTTATTTTTTAGTTTGGCAATTACTTGGTTGTTAGAGTAGATTTCTCTGATTTTAAAATTCAGTAATATGTGCTTCCCCTGCATCCATTTTGCTATTTACTCCACTGACTCTATTTTCATATGGGCAGTACTAATTTTTGTGTCCACTGTTTTCAAGTGGTTCATATTTATAATATATTTTCGTATCCTTTCTGGGAAATGTTTATGCTCATCTAAAACTTTTGGTCTTGATGTTCCATTAATCCATTAGAAAAAAATTAAAGGAGAGAAAATATAAAAGAGATATGAGCATACAAGAAAATATGTTAATATCCACATAATGAGAATCCAAAATGAAGAGAAATAAAAGTAATAAATAGAAGAGAAAAATATTTGAAGAAGTAATGATTAAGAATTTCTCATATTCAAGAAAGATGAGAAACCTTCTACTTATTCTCATCACATAGTGAAACACCACAATATTTAAAAAAAATTCACAACCAGACACAGAGTAGCAAAATTTAAGAACACAATATACATCAACTAAAGTATGCCCATTCTTTTCAACTGCACACAAAAAGACAATAGACAAAAAAATGTATTTTGTATACAAAAAAATGTATTTTTATATACCAGCAATTAACAACAAAAATAATTAAAACTATCATTTAAAATGGCATCTAAACACCTGAAATAATTGGGCATAAATTTAACAATATTTGTGAGAAATCAGGCTCCTGGTCAAAAAGATCAATGTGAGCTTTTTCAGACCAACCCAGGTAATCACCAAGCCTTTACCTGGCAGGCCTCCTGGAGGCGAGCTGCCTCGCCCACACCTGACTTGGCGCACACGCTGCGGTCTCTGGAGGGAGTTACAGTTGAGGGCTCGTGCTTCCCTGCCTGGCCGTGTCCTGATGCACATCTGCATCCCTGGTCCAGGTGACTTCCTTTGGAGGCCTCCTCGGAAGGGAAACTTAAAGACGTTTTCTCCACTCTCACTCAGTAGTCAGTACTTTTCCACTCCTACCATTCCCCCATCCATCAGCCCCGTCCCCAAATCCATAAAATTGTAGCAGTCTTTTTTTCAGGACTCTCTCAACAGTGTCACAACCCCTCCTTCTGTGCCGATCCACTGAGCGCTGTTCCACGAGGGCAGATGGAACAGGAGGCAGGCAGTGGCAGCTTCTCAGCTCTCAGACTCTTGCTTGTGCTCTGGTGGGAAGTGATTAGAGGCTTGACTGTCGCCTTTATTTTTGGCTTGTTGCTTTAATTGCCTGTTCTGACACCTGGCAGCTCAGCTCCCTCCAGCTCAGCCGAGCTCCTGTCAATATATTTAAGATTTGTACCCTGAAAACCGAAAACATTCTTGAGAGAAATTAAAGAAGAAAGAGACATAGTATGTTCAAGGTTTGAAGATATTAATACTCCTAAATTAATCTATAAATTCAAAGTAATCTCAAAATGCCAGTAAGATTTTTTTTTTTTTTTTGGTAAACCTTGACAAGTAAATTCTATGTCTAACCAGAAAAAAAAGTCTTCCAGAAGATTTGAAAACAGAGCACTGACATTTCCCAAATACCCTTCACCCAGCTTCCTATAATGTTAAATTTGTCAAAACCAAGAAATTAGTATTGGTAAAACGTTATTACCTAAACTATTGACTTTACTTGGATTTCACCAGTTTTTCTAAATTTTTTTTTTTTCTGTTCCAGGCTACAAACCAGGATACACACTGCATTTAGTTTTCATGTTCCTTACCCTCCTGCGATCTGTGACAGTGCCTGTCTTTCCTTGTTTTTCATGATCTTGACACCTTTGAGGAGTGCCTTAGTCTCTCTCTGCTCTCCTGAGAAATCAAAAGAAAACTCAATCTTTTAATCTACTATCGTCATATGTTTGTTTTACTATTTTGAGACTTTTTTCTCATAATATCTAAAAAGATTATTTGAAGTCATTTCACTAGGTTTAAAATATTTTGCCAAACATATTATCTCAAGTCTTTGTAAGATGTCCTATCTCACTTTGCCAGGAAGTTATCATTTTGGCATCTCCAGCCAAAGTACAGAATACTATGTCCTTTTCATCCTCACCATCTAATTAACCAACTGTTCAATTGCACATTGCCATTTTTCTTCCAAAGTCTCAAATTTCAACTAAAATAAGAATTAAAACAACAACCTATGCCCTTAAATCTTCTAATTTTCACAATATCTTTTGCTCAAATTCACTTTCCAAATGATTTAATTTTGAAATTAAATGTATAGATATAGATAGATACCAAAATTGTATAGTTACAAAATTATCACCTTGTTGATTTGTATAAAGTCATTGTTGAAATACTTTCTCTTCCATGGTAGTAGTCATTATTCTATTGCTGTATATTTTAGAGTGGATAGGCGCTTTTCTTGGAGTTTGCAGAGGTTTTTCGGGTATGGAAAACAATGTAAGTATTTATTCCAGTGGCATATATAAGACATGATGCACTGTTATACAATAATGCAACCACCTCGACTGGGAGAGTTTCCCTGGAGATTTTGCATATCTGGCTATAGAAGATTTAAGTTATTTTTAATACTCCATTTTATTCTACTGATTTTATTTCTAATTGTTATACTTTAAGAAAAGTATGTTCACAAGGTTGACAAAATGAGGTGAAAAACACAAGGCAAAAAAAGTGCTCAATTAAATAAATACTTTACAAAGATTGTCTTCTCTGAGGGTTGAAATCTCTAAACAAAGCTGCTAAAATGCTTCATTTGTGTTTCTGGCATTAAAACCAATACAGAATTCAAATTAAATGCTCCAATAACCAAGGCTCTAATTTATTATTTTACCTGACCGCATATTCAAGGAGTACTTGTTATATTATTATAGTTTCACCACCTCATTTTTCTGATTCATTTTGTAACCTGTATACATACTGACATAAAAGCAAACCAGCATATTAGGAAAAACATTCTTTATTCGTGCTATTTTGATTTAATTTAAATATGAATCTCATAATGCAGAAATTGCTTTTTTCAGTTGACCAAAGTGGGGCCCCCACATCTTTTCAAAGAGTATTCTTATTACATTTACTTTCGTAGATTAGTAATTTTATTCACCTCTTATATGTCGTACTGGTCATACTAAACATGAAAAAGAGAGTATCAAATAGGATTTATTTTAGCTCACTCTAGCCAGGGCCGATGGCAATGTATGTTGTCTGTTCAATTAGTAAATTCTGAGTTCTCAAAATATTTAAGTAAACATAAATGTTTACAATTTGTTCTGGTATCTTGAATACAAACTCTCCTTCAATCCTTTTACATTGAAAATTACTAAGTAGCCACCTTACTTTATTTATTAATCAGTTCTTAGAGAAAGTATTGTGAGTCCACAATTTTAGGTGTTGTAAAGATGGACATTGCTGTTTACAAATATTTAAATACATAAAATTTAAATGAAAAGACAAAAGATGCTGCTATGTGCAATTTGCTTTAAGTGGATCATACATACAATGCCCAATGTTTAGATTTTTATGGAAAATTTATTTTAAGGTACAATTTTATTTATTCAATAATTGTCCCATGCTTTGGCTGATGTTTATTGATCTTCTTAGTATGCAAGTCTATTGTATTTATTAGATCTCTCAGAAAATTTAATTTCTAAAATTCCCTCTTGCTCATATTTTTGTAGGAAATTTAAATCCGTTCTATGCAGACAATTCAATATACGACTATTTATAGCATGTTTGCAAACTCAATTTGATTATTAATATAAAATTCTAGATTCCTAATCATATATAAAAAGACAAAGCATATCTAATATAAATTTGTAACATATAAGTAAATATATAAGAAATATATATATTTCATGTATCTTACATTCTATGCTTAAACACAATTGTTAACATAGGTTTCAAACTTCCAGACACGTAACCACCCATAAGCTGTATTTCTTTCTGCAATGCTTTCTCTTCTTCATTGATACTAACACTATATATTTTTTCCATTAGTGAGAATATACCTATATTCATTTTCTTAGTAGATTTTCTCCCTATTTTAATTTAAAGAAAATTTTACAAAATAGAAAGATGTCATTTATCATTGTTCTGTGATTTTTCTCTTATGAAAATACATAGATATGAAATAGAATCATTTTATGCTTTATATGACCAGTTTAAAATAACACCCATTTCGATCAATTTTTAAACAATAAGTGAAATTGTTTTCCCCACAAAGAATTAGGCAGTGATTCTCTAAAATAAAAACAATTTTTGCTAAACTTCTGTCATGTTAATCACTAGTGTCAGGTTTTATCTCTCCCCTTTTTATGTCATTGTTTCAATTTGCCACGTTACTTAGTCTTTCTAGAAAAATCAGTTTTTGCCTTGGTAATGACGTCAAAACCAATATATCATTTATTTGAAGTAGATTTTTTATTTATTTACTTCCCATTTCCCTCCTCTGTGAATTATTCTTTTTCTCATCTCTTCTTTGAATTAGACATTGTGATAATAATACGATAACGAATATTGTTTGCATTAGTTTGCCAGGGCGACTATAACGAAATACCGCAGACCGAATGGCTGAAACAACAGAACTTTGTTTTCTCACGGTGCAGGAGGCTAGAAGTCCAACATCAAGGCGTCAGCTGGCTCGATGTCTTCTGAGGTCTCTCTCCTTGGCTTGGAGAGGGCTGCTTTCCCAAAGATTTCACCCGTGTGAGCAAGTAGCTGCGGGCTTAGTCTGCTTAGCCTGCTGTAACAAAACATCACTGACCGGCTGGCTTAAACGACAGAAATTTATTCTGTCACAGTTTGGAAGGCTAGAAAGTCCCAGATCATGGGGCTAGCTCCTGGGAGCCTGTTGAGAGTTCTCCCCTTTGGTCGCAGGCAGTTCTCTCCTTGTTGTGTCCTCACATGTTGGAGAGAGAGCAAATTCTCTGGTATCTCTTCCTTTTTCTTTGAATGCTTCATGAATTTGCCTGTTGTCCTTGCACAGGGACCATGCTAATCTCTGTATTTTCACATTTTAGTGTGTGTGCTACCTAAGGGAGCGCTGGTGTCTCTTTTTATAAGAGCACTAAACCCATTGGACGTGGACTCCACCCTCATGACCGCATCTAACTCTATCTCTCAAAGGCCCCATCCTCAAAGACCGTCACGTTTGAGGTTACCGCATCAACATAAGCATTTTAGAGGACACAAACATTCAATTATAACAACTAGTTTCTCTCTTTGTGTCCAAGTTTACTCTGCTTGTAAGAACACTACTCAGATCAGATTAGGGCCCACTTTAACTGCTTCATTTTAATTCACTAACCTCTTTAAAGGGCTTATCTCCATATACAGTCTTATTCTGAAGTACTGGGCTAGGGCTTCAACATATGAATTTTAAAGTGACACAATTGAGCAGATAGCATTGTTTTAGTAGTTTTCTTAGAAACTGCCATTATAAAAGCCATGACAGTGGTTTGAAATAGATATCATGTTTAATAGTTACCCTTCCTTTACTTACGTTTTCTTAAAATATAGAAAGTTCTTAAAGAAACATTTGTAACTTAATTCTTTTTTTCTCCCATTCCCACCAATAGTGCAGAAGTGTTCTCTTTTCTCCACATCCTCACCAACATTTGTTATTTGACTTTTTTATAACAGCCATTCTAACAGGTGGTGAGGTGATATCTCATCGTGATTTTGATTTGCATTTCCCTGATGATTAATGATGTTGACTACCTTTTCATGTTATTATTGGCCATGTGAATGTCTTTTTTGGAAAAATGTCTATTCAGATCTTCTGCCCAATTTTTAATGGGATTGTTTGTCTTCTATTGTGTTTTATGAGTTCTATATATATTTTAGATATCAACTTCTATCACATATATGATTTGCAAATATTTTTCCCATTCTATAAGTTGTGTTTTCATCTTATTGATGGTTTCTTTTGTTGTACAGGAAATGTTTGATGTAGCCCACTTGTTGATTTTTGCTTTTATTGCCTTAGCTTTTGGTGTCAAATCCAAAAACTTATTGCCAAGACCCATCAAGGAGCTTATCCTATATGTTTTCTTCTAAGAGTTTTATGGTTGTTGGCCTATGTTCAAGTCTTTAATCCATTTTTAGTTGATTTTTGGCTAGGTTGTAAGATAGTGGTCTAGTCTCATGTCTTTGCATGTGGCTGTCCAGTTATCCCAATACAATTTATTGAAGAGACTGTCCTTTTCCCATTGTATATTCATGGCTCCTTTGTTGTAATTAATTAACCATATATATGTGGGTTTATCTGGGCTCTCTATTCTGTTCCATCAATCTGTGTCTGTTTTTACATCAGTACCATACTTTTTGATTACTATAGTTTTGCAATATAGTTTGAAATCAGGAAGTATATGCCTCTGGCGTTGTTTTTCTTCTTTCAAGAGTGCTTTGGCTATTTGGGTCTTTAGTAGTTTCATCCAAATTTTAGGATTGTTTTTTCTTTTTTTGTGAAAAATACCATTGGACTTTTGATGGTGATGGCATTGGGTAGAATGGGCATTTTAACAGCATTAATTCTTCTAATCCATGAGCACAGAATATCTTTCCACTTACTTGTGTCTTCTTCAGTGTCTTTCATCAGTGTCTTATAGTTTCCAGTGTACAGATCTTTCACCTCTTAGTCAAATTTCTCCCTAAGTGTTTTATTCTTTTTGATGCAATTGTAAATAGGATTGTTTTCTTAATTTCTCCTTCTGATAGTTTAGAAATGCAACAGATTTTGTATATTGATTTTCTATCCTGCATCTTTACTAAATTATTATTTTTAATAGTTTTTTGGTGGCGTCTTTAGGGTTTTCTATATATAACATCGTGCCATCTGCAAATAGAGACAGCTTTGCTTCACTTCTTCCTTTCCAGTTTGTATGCCTTTTATTTCTTTTTCTTGCCTAATTGCTTTGGTTAGGACTTTCGGTACTATATTGAATAAAAATGGTGAGGGGGGCATCTTTGTCTTATTTCTGATTTTATGGGAAAAGCTTTTAGTTTTCACCTTTGAACAGGATGTCAGCTGTGGGCTTGTCATATATGGCCTTTATTACATTGAGGTACATTCTATCTATATTCATTTTGTTGAGAGTTGTGATCATAAATGGATACTGAATTTTGTCAAATGCTTTTTCTGCAACGATTGAGATGATCATGACTTTTATCCTTTGTTTCGTTAATGTGGTGTATACCATTGATCGATTTGTGGATGTTGAACCATTCCTGCACACCAGAGATAAATCTCACTCAATCATAGTGTATGATCCTTTTAATGTATTGCTGTGGTGTGTTAATATTGTTGAGGATTTTTGCATCTATGTTCTTCAGGGATATTGGCCTGTAATTTCCTTTTCTTGCAGGGTCCTTGTCAGGTTTTGTTACCAGGGTAATTCTGGCCTCATAAATGAGTTTTGAAGTATTCTCTCCTCTTCTATGTTTTGAAATATTGGTGTTAGTTTGTTAAATGTTTGATAGAGTTCCTCAGTGAAGCCATATATTCCTGGACTTTTCTTTGTTTGGAGGTTTTTGATTACTGATTCAATCTCCTTACTAGTAATTGGTCTGTTCAGATTTCCTCTTTCTTCATGATTCAGTCTTGGTAGGTTGCATGTTTCTTGGAATTTACCCATTTCTTCTAGATTGTCCAATTTGTTGCCATGTAATTCTTCATAGTAGTCTCTTATGATCTTTTGTATTTCTTTGGTATCATTTGTAACATCACCTCTTTCATTTCTGGTTTTATCTGAGTCTTCTCTCTTTTTTTCTTGGTGAGTCTAGCTAGAAGCTTGTTTATTTTGTTTATCTCTTCAAAAAACTAGCTATTAGATTCATTGATCTTTTCTATTGCCTTTTTAGTCTCTATTTCATTTAGTTTTACTCTGATTTTTGATGTTTCCTTCCATTTAATAACTTTCGATTTAGTTTGTTCTTCTTTTTCTAGTTCCTTGAGGTGTAAAGTTAGGTTGTTTATTTGAGATCTTTCTTATTTCTTAACATAGGTATTTATTACTGTGA
This sequence comes from Equus quagga, assembly GCF_021613505.1. Lineage (NCBI taxonomy): Eukaryota > Metazoa > Chordata > Mammalia > Perissodactyla > Equidae > Equus > Equus quagga. Next base: position 7,559,417 of record NC_060268.1, on the reverse strand, counting down.
ACATCCCTCTTAGAACTACTTTGGCTGCATCTAACATATTTTGGTACATTGTAGTTCCATTTTCATCTCAAAAATTTTTTTTTTATTTATTCTTGACCTGTTGGTTGTTCAGTAGCAAGTTGCTTAATCTCCACATATTTGTGAATTTTTCAGTTTTCTTCTTGTAATTGATTTCTAGTTTTAACCCACTGTTTATGACTTTGAATATGAAGGAAGACGGCTTTGAGGCAAGAAATATGGGAAACCTCTAAAGGCTGGGAATAACCTTTAGCTGACAACTAGAAACTAAACAGCAATGTAGGTACTATACCTGCAAGAAACTGAATTCTGACAACAACTTTAATAAACAGGAAACAAATATTCCCCTAGAGTCTCCAGAAAAAAATGTGACTCTATTCATACCTTGATTTTCCCATGGAGACCCATGTGAGACTTCTAACATACAGAGCTGCAAGACAATAAGTTTATCTTGTTTTAAGCCACTAAATTTGTATTAATTTGTCTTCCCACAGACAGAGAAATCTAATTCAAACTCAGCCACAACACTCTGGTCTGAGCTGGAAGATAAAATGGACCCCATTTGGTCTTGTTCAATTTCCCTCTTCTACCAATGTAGGAATGCTTTCACTTAATCCAGGTTAACCAATTGATCAGATGTGTCAAGTATTGCCCAATCTCAGCCCTGGACATAGCTTAGAATACCACTATGCTCTTTCCTGTGTATCAGCATTCTATAATGAACAGTGGAGCCTCAGCTTTGTTACTCATTTTCTAATTACAAGTTCTAGCCTTCATGGAAAATTCTAAAGATTTTACTTATTGACAATGACAACAAAAGTCCTTATAGCTTATGTTGTTTACTGTCTTCTAGGCTAACATTTACTAGTAACCATAATTTAGTTTTGCTCAACACATACACAGGTTAAACAGATTAAGCATTCTTTAACACCAGGAACTTATGGAAGATTAAAGAGGCTTAGTGTGAGTTAAATGTTAGTTTTTGTGTCTATTTTCAAGAAGAGAAAACATAAAATAACTATCGTCAGCATAGAGAATTACTTTGCTTCCTAATCCCCAAGGCAATTTATATGAATATATTTATTTATAATATATCGTGTATATCCTTACTCAACTGCATTCCATTACCATTAAGTCATTTGATTATTCTAAATTGGCCATGATTCATGTAAAAAGTGATCATTAGTTTCTAAAGACACCAGTTGTAAAAGAATTCATAAAGATGTTCTCAAAATTGTGACATTTCTAATTAGATCAGCAATTGATCAAATTTATTCCTTCATAGACTCTGAGTTGTATTCAAATCTTTTATACAGTCTGAATTGTATTCAAATTTTTATATGTTATGTGTTAGGAGCCAGCCCTGGTGGTCTAGCAGCTCAGATTCGGTGCTCTAACCACTATGGCCTGGGTTTGTTTCTGGATCAGGGGACCACACCACTCATCTGTTGTTTGTCATACTGTGGTGACTGTGTGTTGCTGTGTTACTAAAAGTTATGCCACCAGTATTTCAAATACCAACAGGGTCCCCCATGGTGGACAGGTTTCAGTAGAGCTTCCAGACTAAGACAGACTAGGAAGAAGCACCTGGCCACTCACTTCAGAAAAAATTGGCCGTGAAAACCCTATGAACATCAGTGGAGCATTATCTGATAAAGCACCGGAAGGTGAGGGGATGGTGCAAAAAGACCAGGCAGGGTTCTGCTCTGCTTCACACAGGATCGCCACAACTTGGAGTCTACCCAACAACACTAACAACAAATGTGTTAGGTAGTAAACACTTTGAATTTATGTAGTATAAAGAACATGGGGAGCTGTGTCTGGTTTCCCCTTGTTATTCATAGTAAACTGTGAGAGGAGAGAAATAAGTTGAAGGAATTGTTAAGCAAAAATGAACCAGAATTTGAAGTCCTAGAAAATTCTCAGCCTATGCATGTTGCAAAAAATAAGAAAGCATGCTCTGGAAAGAATACCAAAGGTATGGCTGGAAAATCATTTGATAAAGAGATCGTGGTTGGGACTCATGATATCCCAGCCATCTCAGCAGAGGCCAGGATTCATGGGGCCTAAAAGTCAAGGGTATTTATCCAAAGAACTTGAAAATGCAAAGGCATAAAGATACTTACACCCTTATGTTCATTGCAGCATTATACACAATAGCCAAGACTTGGAAGCAACCTAGGTGCCCATCAAAGGATGAATGGATAAAGAAGATGTGGTATTTATACACGATGGAATACTCCTCAGCCATAAGAAAGGATAAAATCCAGATATTTGTGACAACATGGATGGACCTTGAGTGTATTATGCTGAGTGAAATAAGTCAGAGGGAGAAAGTCAAATACCATATGATCTCATTCATAAGTAGAAGATAAAAACAACAACAAACACATAGCATTGGAGATTGGACTGGTGGTTACCATAGGGGAAGCGGGGAGAAGAGAGGGTAAAAGGGGTGATTAGGCTCACATGTGAGGGGATGGCCTATAATTAGTTTTTGGGTGGTGAACATGATGTAATCTACACAGAATTCAAAATATATTATGATGTACATCCGAAAGCTATATAATGTTATAATCCAATGTTCGTGCAATTAAAAAAAATAAATACATGAAAAATAAATAAATTAAATAAATAAATAAGAAAGAATCAAAGGGTGGAAATGAGAGTGGCACCATGCACTATTACCTCTCATAACAGCAAAATTTCACTGTTACCCACTAGCAAAACTTTGCTTTCTGACCCTGGTCCTTATGCTCTGCTGGCCTAGAGGATATAGTTCCAATGAGAGGAATGCCTCCCCCGGAAGATATGAATCAACAATGAGTCAATTGAACTTGAAGTTAAGGCTGCCACCTTGGCCACTTTGGGATCCTCGTGCCTCTAAATCAACAAAGAAATGAGTCACTGTGCCAGGTGGTGTGATTGCTCCTGACTACCAAGGAGAAATTGGACTGCTACTCCACAACAGAAGAAGGAAGAGTGTGTCTGGAACATAGGAGATCATCAAGGACATCTGTTAGTATTACCACACCTTGTGATTAAAGTCAATGGATAACAATGACAACCCAATCCAGGCAGGACTACTAATGGCCCAGATCCTTCAGGAATTTGAGTCACTCCATTAGGTAAAGAATTATAACCAGCAGAGGTTCTTGCTGAAGGCAAAGATGATGTGAAATGAATAGAGGAAGCAGATAGTTATAAATACCAGCTATGATCACGTGACCAGTTACTGAAACAAAGACTTTAATTGTCATAAGTATTTACTCTTTATTTTGCTATGGATAAGTTTGTGTGTATCAGTCCATCTCTATCTATCTAAACAGGATATTTAGTATACATACACACACACACACACACAAAGGATATTAAGCAAATATCTTGTTTTTCTCCCTCTCTTATTCTCTCATCATGTAACATAAGATATGTCGACTTTATAGTATTTAAGTATTATTAGCTTTACATCATAGTATGAAGCACAGGATATTAAGGAGAAGAGTAAACATCATCCAAGGCCCTTGCATCTCTTCTGGGAAAAGAGTTAGTATATTTTTGGTTTTATACAGGAGGGTCGTATCATGTTAGGCAAAAGTGTGACCCTGTTATTGCTTTTATTTGGAGGTTAAGGATGGTTTCAGGAGTTGCCTATGGGTGCCAAATTGACAAAGGGTGGACTTGTGATGGTTAATTTTACGTGTCGGCTTATCTGGAGCATAGTGTCCAGATGTTTGGTCAAACCTTTTTCTAGATGTTTCTGTTAGGGTGTTTTTGGCTGAGATGTACATTTAAATTGGTGGGCTTTGATTACAGCAGACTGACCTCTATAATGTATGTGGACCTCATCTAATTAGCCGAAGGCCTGAGGAGAACAAAAGGTTAGCCTACTCCAACCAAGGGAGGGTTCTGCTTAGGCTGGCTTCAGACTTCTTCCGCATCATCCAGTGCCCCTGGCTCTCCAGCAGACTGCCTTTGGATCGTAACCACAACAATTTCCAGTTTCCAGCCTCCCAGCCAACCCCATCAGATTTTGAACTCATCAAGCCTCCAAAATCATGGAAGCTAATTCCTTACACAACTTATTGATTCTATTTCTCTAAAGAACCCTGACTAATACAGAAGTTGAATTAAATTATGTAGTAATAAATAAGTACATCAGCTACTCAAAATTTGACCTATCAAGAAATTTATAACAAAATTTTTAAAAATTTTCCATCAGTCAATATTTTGTAACATGCAAAATGATTATAAATGACTTGTAGGCTAATGACTTTCACAAACTATTTTATAATCAAATTTTATAAATCTTATAAAGCAAATTAATCAGATAAACACTACTAACAGTGTAAAATTATTTCAAATGTAGTAAAAGGTTTTTGGTATAGATTAAGGAGTGTTGAGACATATAATTTTCAAATTTTGAATTTCTGCATCTTCAAAATATTTGATTTTGATCTCTTCTTATTGTTTTTAAAAATGATTTAGGTTGATTTAACTCCTCATAGAAGGCAATGTTTACTTATCTATGATTCTAGAAAACTGTATCTTAATAACATATGTTGAATTAATTGTGTATGCATTTTATAAAAAAGTGGAATATAGTTTTAGAGCCTCAGATTTGTTTATTACGGTTTGATATTCATTTGAAACAATCATTGCAATAGTGTGTGTTGGCATTGATTGAGTTTGTTCTGAAAGTTTGTAAACATCAGTGATAACTATTGAAAAAAAAATCCCATGGCTCTTTTATTCCAATTTAAATTTCAGCAATGGACTAATTTGAATTCAGACTAGGAACAGTGGCAGCCTGCCAAAGCTATGCAAGTTTTTAAAAATCTTTTTTGCTGTTGTTTCATTTTATACAGAATACAGACGTACTAGGAATAAGTCAGCATGTACACAGACGCAATATTTCCACATGACATTTCAAGATAATGCTCCCAAGGCCAAAAAAAATGAGGGGCACATCTGAGTCTCCTTTTTATTATAAAAATCTAATTAGATGTGTATCAAACTACTCTATTGTCTAACTTAATTAACTAGTTAGTTCTGTGTGTATCTTGTACTTCTCAAAACTATATTTCTCAGATCTTCTGATTTGTTTTTTAAAACACAGAATTCCAGAATTTTAAGTTGAAATAAAAGATAGAGAGGACTTGAATAAACATTTAGGGTCACCCAACTAGTTCATGTAAGTTTTACGGTATGGTGACAATTCTTCTCAAAAAAGGCAAGAGAGACAACCTCTTTTCTTGGGAGGATGGATGGAAAAGAAAAGACGTCAGAGGCACTTAAAACAATCCAATACCCCTCACCTCCCTTATTTCTCCCCAGAATTCTTAGCACACACACACATACACACACACACATAGAAATAACTTCAGCACAAATTAAATTATGGCAAGAATTCCAGTTTCAAAGTCAACATCTTAGTTTCATAATTGTTACCAGTGTAAACAGTAATTTAAATCTTTAAACAAATTAAAGCCATTAAAGGGATGTTCAATGTAAGAGGGGCTGGGTACAGGAATTATTGAGGAAACTGAAGGAAAACATACAGTAATCTTTAAACTCTACCACATGTCCTAGAAGCAGTGAAAGAGTGAATCCTTCTATTTGTTACTACGCTTAATACCAACATAGTATCAATTAAGTTGAATAGATATTTTATAGTCAATTATTTCTATCTCAGAACAAACATTAAGGCTAATCTATTCTAAGTTTATTACACAAAATCAAAGATGTCCATGTCTTCTATATGCTATGCTGTTTGTGGAAATTACCTACCTGGAACAAATATCTCAACTAATGCTCACTTTTAACATTAAGCCTTTCAAAGTCTAACAATATGATACTTAGAACTATTTTAAGCAGCCCTAGTTGATGTTAAAGCTTTTGGGCACCGAAGTCTCAGATTAATTTCTAGCCTTTAACAAGTCTTTTCCACCAGTTCCCATTGATTTCAACATAGTACATTACTTTTCACATCCCTTGTGGTTTCCTGTAGTTTCACAACGCTGCCTCTCACTAGATGCTGAACCCAGCCTCCAGAGCTGTGAGACGTCAATTTCTGTTGTTTATAAGCCACACAGTGTACGGTATTTTGTTACAGCAGCCCAAAATGACTAAGACAATATTCGTATTTTGTTTTAGGTTTTACTTTATGGGATTTATTTCAATATAGTGAATCAATGTAAACTAAAATCATAAAGCCCTTTGGAATGCTTTTCCTGTTTTTTTGCATCTCTTGTGTGTTATGGAATTGGATAAAACCTTGTCTTCATTTTTCCATTGTTTTGAAAACATTATTTATAAAGAATCTATGGATGTTTCTTTTCAAGCTGATGTTTTTAGACACTCACTCACATAAATGCATCTATCATAGGCCACCAGGTGTTCTCTCTCTAAATCTTTTGAAACTGCTGTGTTGGAAGACCTATGGGAGTAGATATTTATTTGTCCTAAAAGGAGCCTTTCTGCAAACACAAAACTGCCATTAACCTGAATAACCAAAGAGCATTGCTGTCGTTTCTCAGAACTGTAGCTGGAAAAACATTTAATTAATTCACTTTCAGAAAGGCATTTCTGAAATGTCAGTACCTGAGCATTTATTTCTTAAAAGACTAAAAAATAAATATTGTTTGCCATAATATTTTTTTATGGCAGTGACTCCAGCTTCCAAGATAGCCTAAGAATGAATAACCTATTAAAGAAAATGTCTCCATTTCTTCCAGGAAGGCTAAGAATACTTTTGAAACCCAAAACTCCTACTTCACACTCCAGTTTTCCAAGAATAAAGTGTTTTTTATTGTGTTCTAATAGGCACATGGATTTTTTTTTTCTGAATAGCTTTTTGGAAATGTCTTGAGAAAAGAAGAACTATAAAGCTTTAAGGAACACTTTATCATCGAAGATGTAGCCCATTGTGCCCAGATGCGTTGTTACAATAGATACATCAAGCATGTGCACTATATGCAAGGAAGGAAAGAAGTCAAGTTTTAAAATTACTGGAGTGAAGGGATATAACTGTTGCCTTCACATGCAGCTTATTTTACGTCAAACATAGGGGAAATTTGGGGAAATATGCTTAAGGACATCCTGTCCATCTGACTATTTATTTTCCTTTAATAATTAAAAAATAAGCAGAAAATGTCATGGACAGAAATATAAAATTACAAACACAGAGTTAAACCGATTGTTCAGTAAGGAGTACCATGGATGACATTGAAGGAAAATTCTAATAAAATATCTTCAATTTTTTTTGGTTTTTTCTAAATATCTTTTTTTTTTTTGCTGAGAAAGATTGGCCCTGAACTAAATCTGTTGCTAATCTTCCTCTTCTTTTGCTTGAGTAAGATTAGCCCTGAACTAACATCTGTGCCAGTCTTTCTCTATTTTATATGTGAGTCACCACCACAGCATGGCTGATGAGGTGTGGGTCCATGCCTCGGAACCAAACCTGCAAATCTGGGCCACCGAAGCAGAGCATGCCAGACTTAATCACTGTTCCACAGGGCTGGCCCCTGCTAAATGTCTTATTGTCTTTCCTATTTTTCACTTGTCTTTATCAATCCTTACTGAGGGGAATGCAGGTAAAAAAAATGAAGTTCTTCACATTTGTTGTTCATACATGTCATCATGTGATTCTAACTGCACTCTATGTCTGGAATTTCAATGAATTACTCTCCTAGAAGAATTATGTTTTCACCACTATTTAATAAGAATTGTTTTCTAATTTTGAATCCATTCAGTATTCATTAATTCCTTCCTTAATCACTCAAATATATATGAGTTCAGCCTTTACTATGTATGGTTTCCTTGTCTCAATCACAGGCTATGAATGACTTGAAATCAATGGTCTTATTATTCTAAAACAAAAATTAGGGAGTATATCATGTCATTATAATTAGTAATTTCAGTATTACATAAAAGTAAAAGAAAAATAAAGAGAAAATAAGAAAATAATTCCTGGGGCCAGCCCCATGGCAGAGTGGTTGGATGAGCGTTCTTCGCTTCAGTGGCCCAGGGTGTTGCTGGTTCGGATCCTGGGTATGGACGTGGCACCACTCATTGGGCCATGCTGAGGTGGCGTCCCACATAGCACAACTAGAAGGACTCACAACTAAAAATACACAACTATGTACCTGGGGGCTTGAGGAAGAAAAAGAAAAATAAAATCTTTAAAAACAAAAAAAGAAAAGAATTCCTAAACAACCACACCACCACCACCACAACCAACTAGAACAACAGCAAAAAGAAGTACTTGATCTCTATTTTATTTGGGAGACCATTTGATTTTAGTGCCTGGCTCTAGTAATATTCTTCTCTTGTTATCTGAGCACAGAATGCGATGTTTTGATTAGCGTACTAGTTGCTTCAGGTATACAAATAACATACGCTAAGGTGAGAATAAGTTTAATGTATTAATTCCATTTGTTCCATAGTGATAAGTTAACTGAAATTATGTTAATCCTCAGAAAGCCCTGCTTTCTGTTAATTATTAGAAACATAAAGAATTATATTGAAGATCAGATAATGTTAATTATCAGAAGATTGTAATATGTCACAAAGTCCTAGCCGTGCTTCCTTCTCAACCTCTATCAATGTGTCCTTTTCTATTCCCATCACCACCATTTTCTATCCAATTATTAATTCACACTCAGAAGTACATCATAGCAATACCCTCAAACTTAGTGCTTGGTCTCGAAAGTTATTTTTTATTCAAATTCCAGAAAGAACAGTATTCTCAAAAAACTGCTTTGATCGTGTCCTATTATTGTTTGGATATTCCACAAACATAAAATTAAAACTACTCAGGCTGGCATTAAAAACCCTCTAAAAATGGGACTGAGCTAAGGAATGGCGATTCGGGTTGTTTTCAATTATTCCACAAGAACAATTAGAATATCCAGACAATGTTTAATAAACTTTTATTTTTAAATAAAGTTAGATTTACAAAAAAGTGTAAAAGAAAGGACAGAGAGCTTCCGTATAACCTCTGTCTTACTCCATCTGAGCTGCTGTAACAAAACACCATAGACTGGGTACCTTATTAACAGCAAAATTTATTTTTCACAGCTCTCGAGGCTGTGAAAGTCCAAGATCATGGTGCTGGCAGATTCCTCTCTTTTGATTCTTCTCTTCTTCTCAATTCCATTTGGTTCTTTCTTACAGTTTCCGTATCTTTCCTGAAATTACTACCTGTTCTCGTATGTTTGATTAGAGCCTTTAACATAATAATCATAGCAATTTCAAATTCTCTGCCTGGTAGTTCTGATATTTGTGTGACATGTGTGTTTCGTTCTCCTAACTGATTTGTTTCTTCAGAGTGTTTTTTCTTGACTTTTGCACGCTCACTAATTGTTTGTTGAAAGTTGGACATATTGTATCAGACAGTAGACAACAAGGGACATTTTCTTAATGTTTGGAGAACAGCGCCATTTCCTCCTCGTTGGCCTTAGTATGCGGATCTGTGTGAACCTTATTCAGGAATCAGATTGTGTGTAAAGTTAGTTGTTACTCTGGTTGCCGTGTTGCTGTGGCCACCAGAGGCTTCAATTCCTACGAGTAATACTTTTTGTTTTAATTGTTGTTTTTTCTACCTGATTGGGTTTTGGTCTCCCCTTTGTGCTGCTTCCCTAAAAGTGTCTCATTCTTGCAGCTTTCTTAACTCTTTTCCACTATCAGTTTTCCATGGGACTTGATAGGATGGTGGTGGAGGGGAAAGGTCATGCGGGAGCATTCTATGACCTTCTGATCCTGGATCATCTCAAGCCTCAGGCTGTGGACCTGACTTGAAGCTGTAGCCTTCACCAGTTTTACTTCCCCTCCTCCAGGGGTCAAGTTTCTTTCTGCAGACTCTCTTCCCTTTCTCCCTCTTTCTCCTGCTGCTGTGGATGTCCACCAGTGTCTTCAGGCTACAGTTTAGGAGTTGTTCCCCCTGCAGATTACAGCTTTAGCTACCTCAGGGATATAAGAAAGATGTGTTGGGCAGTGTGTGTAGGGGCTTCCCTGGTCTTCCAACAGCTGTGATGGGAATTTTCCTCAGTGCAATAAATCTTTTGTACCATAGCTGAGACAGAAACATGATTTCAGCAGGGGCTGTGTTTCCACCAGCCAGCGCCACACAGGAGGAGGGAGGCTCTCTCTGGTTTCTCCTCAGTTAATGCTCCTTTTGAGAGCCAGGTGTGTATCCTTAAAGAAAAGCCTGCAAGTGGTGGGAACTTCCCCATGACTGTGGACACCGGGAGCTGCACAATCTCTCAGTAGGTTACACCTAAACTTAAGCAATTTCTCAAACTTTCTTGTGGGAAGATTCCACTTTATGGCCTAGGAATTATCAGGCGGCATCTGCCACAAGGAAGCAAAAGCTCAGCTTCCCCTATGAATTCACCATTCTCTGTGACCTGGGTTCTCTGATGGGCTCAACAAAAGTCACTAATGTGTGTCTGTCTAGCTTGTGTCTTGTTGTGAGTATGGGAGTGAAGTGTTTCCAGCTCTACACTTCTGAGATGAAGCCTGGTGTCATGATGCTGACAAATGGTTACTGTGTGCTTGAAGTCAAGAGATTGCTACAAGTTACTAAGGACTTATACAGCTAAGATCCTGAAAAGTAGGAAAATCCAGAATTGTGAGCTCCATTTGGCATTATTTGTCATTTCCAGTGAATGATGAATGTGAAATATTTAAGCCTTACAGGAGAGGAAATGGAAAAACAAAAGCTGTGTTTAAAAGTAGGGGAAAGGAGGGTAAAACTTCCAGTTTTTGGATAAAACTATGACAAGCAGACACTAAAAGCATGCATACATCGGAAACAGACCACTCATCACAGGAATCAAAGCCCAGTTACAATTAATTTAAATTAGGTTGATCTATGATTGGTTTGGCCTCCAGCCTAGCTGACAGCCTGAAGCAAACTAAACCCTCAATGGGGAAACAAAAGCCAGAGCTTTGAGTTATCTACATGACTTTTCATAAACAATATCCATCTCTCCATCTAAATGACCAGACCTATAGAAACACAGGACTTTCTCCAAAAATGTGAACACGAGTTGAACAGCAGAGAGAGACCAAAGGAAGATAAACATAATCAAATTATCAAATACAAATTTCAATATTATTATGCACAATATGTTCAGGGAAATGAAATATATGATGGAGAGGGTAAGCAGAGAGCCAGAACCTATAAAAATAAAGCAAACACATGTCACAATTGAAAAATACAACTTCAATTAAGAATTCAATGAATGAGTTTAAAAGGTGATTAGAGGGAGCCCAAGAGAGACTTAGGGAACTGAAAGACAATTCAGAACAATGTAAACACACTAAAGAACACAGAGGTTAAAGGATGGGACCCAAGAAAAGAGACTACAGACCCGTGTGAACTGGAATAAAAGTGATGTTGTTCATGCAGGAGAAAAATCATTCCTAGACAGCAGCTCAGAGGAACAGGAAAGAAAGAAAATTTGAAAGGGGGAAGCATATATGTAACAAATAGCATCAAGATTTTTGAGCCCTAGTTTAGTATGGTTTTTCCATGAAAACTTATTACTGAATTATAAATGGCAGCTAAAATGTCAATAAATTTTGCAGACATGAATCTAGATTCACAGGAATGGGAGAATGTCTCTTGAGACAATAGAAAAGGATGATAGTATAATCATCTTTATAGTATCAAAAATAATATTATAAACTCTAGAGATATCACTAAAAGTAAAGGGATGCCTCACCAAATGCTAACAAAGGGGAAATATTAATATCATGATTATTGATTAATCAGGAAGAAGCCAAGATTGGAGAGAAAAGGAACACAGACAGATATAAGGTATAAACTACAAATACATGATAGGCCTAAACCAGATATATCAGCAATTGTGTCAAATACCCTATGTGCGTATAAAGACAAAGAGAGACTGTATTGTTTCATCAGCATCAGAAAAAGAGAATTTAAGAGAAAAATAAAAGCCAGAAGAAACAATAACAAAACATGTCACTTAACTGTCTTTCCAGCAGCCGGCTATAACCGCTCAGAAAACATACTGGGATTAAATAAAATGACGTTCACAACCATATTGAAAAAAATTCTAATATTCCTAAGAAATCATGTGAGAAATACCCAAGATCCCTATGGATAAATCTTTAAAACTGCAGTTCTTAAAATGTCCAGTGGAGTTTTCCAGAGGCTATCTACTTGACATGTGGTCTCCCCACAGGTTGAAGTCAGGGACAGATAGGAGAAGAAATCAAAGACCTATAAAAATTCAAAACAATGCAATTCTTCCCACTATTCTTTGTTTTGTTAAATACTGTCACCGTTTTCGTTAAATATGTTAAAATGCAATTACTTTATTAATGCTATTTTTAAATAAATTAATCCATTAATATGTTCTAAATTCTGCAGTTTTAATTACTAACAAAATGAGTATCAGTATATATAATGCAAAGGAATCCTGAGACCAGAATGCTTGAGAAGTTCTGCTCCAAACAGCTGGCAGGCAACCTGAAACAAGATGATGCACTATTGCTATTGTAACAGATACGTGTTAAAAGGGTTACTTCTCTCAAAATCAACCTGTAAACTCAAAGATGGGTTCCATTTCTTTTTCTTTAGAAACATGTTACTTCACCCTCAAATTTACGTGTAGGCATACATCTATGATTAACTCAGATAGTTTTGAACAGATGATTGAAGCTGGGATTCTTGACCATTAACAAAAAGGTTGGTTTCTGAAATCCAGCACCGGGAGAGACACATTGGTATAAAAAGATTAAAAAAATCTGCAGTCTTAAAACTGGCTTTCCAATATATCGAGAGAAATATAGTAGGACAGAGCATTGGGGAAGCTCAAGAAAGTTAGTTACAAGAGCTGGACTGGAGGCGTAGTAGTTAAGTTTGCGTGCTCCACTTTGGTGGCCTGGGGTTTGCAGGTTCAGATCCCAGGTGTGGGCCTACACACCGCTCCTCAAGCCATGCTGTGACAGTGTCCCACATACAAAATAGAGGAAGATCGGCACAGATGTTAGTTCAGGGCCAATCTTCCTCACCACAAAAAAAAGAAAGAAAGAAAGTTACTTGCAGAAGGCGTTTTAAAATCTTTCTTCATCTCAAAATTATCAAACTTACAGTTTATCATCAAAGAATTTTGGTCAATATGAAGAAACAACAACAAAAACAACTAGAGCTCTACCTATATAAATTCCATTACTATCCTTAAGGAAGAATTCAGATAACTGTATCTAGATGAGCATTTGTTTTGGTAAGGGAGATTGAGTCACAATGAAAATATTTGGATTATCTCATCTTTAAGAGTCCTTCAACCAAAACAGTTTTTAGTTTTTAACATTCATCATTTTTATCCTTTCCATATTCATCCCAAAATCTCCATCATGATTTACTCAATGCTGTTTTCTTAGACTTGTTTCTTTGTCTTATTGAATGATTAAAAATATATAGCAGGAAAATAATAAAACTAAGTATTAAACCAAAAGCAACTCTAATGAAAGGATCAAGGTTTTAGATAGAAGGGGTGGGGGATGGGAAACCTAATCAATAAGACACATTAAGATAGTTTTAAACAAAATGTTTTCTTGAAAATAGCAATGAAAAAATTAATAATATTGAAGATCAAAAGTGAAAAAAGTATTCATCAGTCTTTCTTGTGAGATTTCAAGAGTTTCCATATAAAGTACACTTGGAAATATTTTAAATAACCTTTAAAGAATTGAGTACTAGAGCTACAGAAAGTTGCATTAACATGCTGTTGCTGACCAAACTGCATTTTGGTACTGACTGTAAGAAAGTCAAATGATAAACCGTCATGCTTGAAGGATCAGATTTAAAAAAAAGAGTTTGATGTAACTGTGAACTTTAATTTACAGTGCATAAATACCAAGAAACATCCTGAGTTTCCCATTCAGAAGGCAGTTAGAAGTGACCTATCATTCATGCTGTTCACTACGACCTTCTGGTATACCTTGTTTCCACGGCATCATACCCAAGTTGCTTGTACCCAAGCGTGCAAGAGCACAAAAATTAGCAATTTTTTGCCTTTGCCACTACACAGTCTATAGATAAGTATTGCTATCTCATAGACTTTGCTTTCTTATATTTTACCAATTTATCTTGTGTATTGTCTATCATATGCTCTAAAATGCAAGTCTCATGAGAGCAGGGCTTTTTCTACTTTGATTGTAGCCTTATTCTCAACGTTCATAAATATGCCTGTCTTAGGTTGGTGTTCAAAAATAATTTGTTGAATAGAGTGAACGAATCATTCTTAGATTGAAAGTTATACATTATACCTCCAACCACCCAACTCTCCATTCAACCAATATTCACTCAGCTTCTAATATGGGCTCTGAGATGGTATGGAGACACATGATGATCCTGTAGTCTTGTCCAAATGTCATTGAAATTTATGGAATTTTGTCACTATATGTCGTGTAAAACAAACCTCCAATTTTTGCTATATAATGGAAGTTTTTAAAATAAGATTCTATTCTAGATAAATGAATGCCTTCTATTTTGCGTAAGACATACTGCATGACCCTCAAGTTTAGTAAGCCATTCAATGGTAAGACAGACCCTGCTCCCAACATCTGAGTGGTTTGCTTACCAAGAATCAACTGTTTTGGTCACAAAGCTATTTATTTCAATTGTAGGTGTTATTATACTTAAAATTAGCTTTGTGCTCTATAGACCAATGAAATATGAGTATAAAAATAATACAAATTGCTATTTCTATGGAAAATAGTTTGGAAGTTTCTGAAATATTGATAAATATGACAAAAGAAAAAGTTGTTAAATTAGGCATGGGTAAGAATTTTTTTTAAAGCTAGTATAAAAACATTATAGAAAAGTGATGTCAGAGGAGTATTCTCACTCTGCTTTAAGAAAAAACTGAAAATTCTATATTAAACTATTTTAGACCACATGGAAACAAGGCACGTATCTATAAGTTTTATGATTTTCTGAAATAAACTGTTCTACCCTATGCAGATTTTTGGGGTATGGTCCAACAGAAAGACACTTCGGAGCGTGATGGATGTGAGTTAAAAATCTCAACTGTGCAATTCGTAATCTATGAGGATCGACATCAAAATAGCTGATCTCATGGTCGTCAGTTTTCTAATCTGTAAAATTTTGTAACGTTTCATGAGATAAAAAACAAAGGCCAAAATGAGATCATTCAAAAATTGAAAGATGATGTCACATTTAATACTTAGACATTACCCAAGGAAAAGAAAATTTTAAATCAGAGAAAGCGTGAATGGCCCCATCTGGGAGTCTTCATCTTTGTTTCATGACAAATATTCCAGACGTGGATCAATTTATTTCAGTTTGCTTTGACCTTGGTGGGTTTGTTAGGAGTGTATTGGAAGGCACATTCAACCTGGGAGTTAGGGCACTTCTCATTTTATATAAGCTCATTTTCTTTGTTTATTTATGAATATTTTGGTTTTGCTGGTATTATGATCAAAATCACCTTTGCTAATTAAGATTTTAGTTAATGTATGTTGAAGTATTCCCACAACAACATTCATATCTTTGTATTTTTTTCAGTTAAATTACTTATAAAAACTGTAGCCTATAGAGAATACTCAAATATTGGAAAACACAGTATTAGTAGATAGTAATCAAATAAGGTAATATTCTAATTTCATAGTGGGTTAACAGAACTCCACAGAATCACATGTCAAACCTGCCAATTTTTTTTTAAAGATTTTATTTTTTTTCCTTTTTCTCCCCAAAGCCCCCCAGTGCATGGTTGTATATTCTTAGTTGTGGGTCCTTCTAGTTGTGGCATGGGGGACGCTGCCTCAGTGTGGCCTGACGAGCAGTGCCATGTCCGCGCCCAGGATTCGAACCAACGAAACACTGGGCCGCCTGCAGTGGAGCGCAGGAACTTAACCACTCGGCCACAGGGCCAGCCCCCAAACCTACCAATTTTCAGACTTCTTTTGTTTCTGAATTGTGTTTTTTCGGTTCTAGCAACTCATAAGATTTATACAAAGTATGCTAGGCATATAAAATTATTAATTTTTATTTTATTTGTAATTATAACTCATTGTTAGCAGCAGACAGGGTCACACACATTCACTTGTAATATGGCAACAGCTACAAGGAAGATCGATTACGTTGTGACAGCTTCTTCCCTACATGTTCCTGTCCCACTTTCCTAGAAATACCGACCTTAACCTTCAACTCCACGTGATAGGGTTTATTTCTCACTCGAGCTTTCTACTGGACACCATGGGATTTCTTAGAACCAGTATCTATATTGGTTGTGAAACTTCAGTTCTTATAGAAGTATACTACTTCTTTTCCCCTGCTTTCTTAATTTGTGTGCTACATTTTCTCTTGATAAATGTTATTTTTGGTCTCCAGGCCTCCTTCCAATTCTATTAGCATCTCTTCTAGATCAACACCTTCCAGCCAGTGTCATTTTCTGTGATCTAAAACCTCAGAATAAACAGAGGGTCCTCTGAAGGAGGTAGACCTAACGTAGTTTTCGCAGACGATGAAAGCCTGCCAGGAAAGGTGACGTCTAAATTGATGAGGCAAAATTAGCCATCAAAGTGTTTTCACTGTTAAAGAAAAAAGTGTTTTCCTTGTAAGAATCAGTTTTCTTATACAAATGTAAATACCAAAGTAACTGTCATTTGCTGAGTTATTACGTGTCAAACAACCACCTTATTGCTGGGTTATTACCAACAGAGTAAGCACTAGTTTTCATAGACAAAAAAAATGCAGGAGCATACAGAGTCAATGTGTGTCCTTCTTGGTAAAGAAAAGTTCCCCAAATCCAAAGGAAAGCATTCTTTATGGATATGCCTTTAGGTATGAGTGTGTGTTTAAACTTTATTTTCTGACTTATCCTAAAATATTTCATAATTATCAAAATATACAATAAAATTGTAATTGTAGCATTTGCCAGGAATTTCCATCTAAATATGTCACGACAAAAAGCAAAACATGATTTCTTTATCACTCTGTTCATCCCCATTTGTAAGAAGTCTTCAGAAAATTAAGGCATTTGCAAGGTACTTGTTCTTCTAAGATTCTAGAAAACTTTTGCTAAAGGTCTAGTTATTTTATTCAGCATGCCTTGAATCACAGTTGCTCTAATATGACAAGAGTGAGCAGTAGAGTGAAGATTTATACTTTTCTCCTGTGAACAACAGAAGTATCAATTGGCAATGCTTATAAACTTGAAGAAGTAAAGAACTTTTATTTATTCAGAGGGCATTAATCAAATGCAGTGTATCTACATGTGACATGTACTTATATATGTGGTCCATGAATATTCAAGCAGTATTATTTTTAAATATGTAAATACTTGCAGTGAAACTGAATATTAAATATCCCTAGGTAACATCTACCACTTTTAATATATAATTACATTTACGGAGAGGAAGTTTGGAATATGATTTACTAAGGAGAATGATTTGTGTAAAATATGATTAAGCTCTTGAATATTAAATGTACAATACTTTTTCTAATCACTGTTTCCCATAACCTTACCAGAACACAACAGAAAATATATCCAGAATAAAATGTAATACTGAATCTTGATGAAATGTTTTAAATCATATCGCCTCCTACATGGTCATATATATTTTTAATATTCTTAACAATGTTTACAAATTGTTTCAGTAAAATTTACCTTCTAAAAGGATACAGAAAATTCCATGTTAATTTTTCACAGGGAAAAAACTCCATACCACCTTTTCTATATGATACATATAAACTTACCTGATCAATAGGCAGATGCCTATAAAAAACCTTGTGGCAAATCTCCACAAATGTCAGGGCAAAGGAAATGCGGTGTTTTCTCTTTGTTTCCCTAACCTATAAGAACCACTGGAGGAAAAAAAAGGATATAAGTTATAGTATTGTTGAATACTCAATAAATGACTTACACTTAAATGGTTAAGGTCAAAGAAGAAGGGAGGAAGAAAGAGGGATAATAGGAGAAAAAGAGAGACAGAAATAGAGGGAGACACAGAGAGAGAATATTATTGACATCGAACATGTTTGATTTTTAAGATGATGGCAGAAAAATTTGAGATTTTAAATATCTCCTAACAAATAATTTAGTTGCTCTTTTTCAAATACATTAATCCTCACTAACAGATTTCAAGTGGCAATTGCAACAAAAAGAATAAAATACCTTGGGATAAATTTAACCAAGGAAGTGAAAGATCTGTACAACGAAAACTGCAAGACTTTCCTGAAAGAAATTGATGACGACGTACAGAGATGGAAAGACATTCCATGAACATGGATTGGAAGAATAAACATAGTTAAAATGGCCATGCTACCTAAAGCAATCTACAGATTCAACGCTATCCCAATCAGAATCCCAATGTCATTCTTTACAGAAATTGAACAAAGAATCCTAAAATTCATATGGGGCAACAAAAGACCCCGAATTGCTAAAGCAATCCTGAGAAAGAAGAACAAAGCTGGAGGCATCTCAATCCCTGACTTCAAAGCATACTACAAAGCTACAGTAATCAAAACAGCATGGTACTGGTACAAAAACAGGTGCACAGATCGATGGAATAGAATTGAAAGCCCAGAAATAAAACCACACATCTATGGACAGCTAATCTTCAACAAAGGAGCTGAGGGCCTACAATGGAGAAAAGACAGTCTCTTCAACAAATGGTGCTGGGAAAACTGGACAGCCACATGTAAAAGAATGAAAATTGACCATTCTTTTTCACCATTCACAAAAATAAACTCAAAATGGATCAAAGACCTAAAGATTAGGCCTGAAACAATAAGTCTTCTAGAAGAGAATATAAGCAGTACACTCTTTGACATCAGTTTCAAAAGAATCTTTTTGGACACCATAACTCCTCAGATGAGGGAAACAATAGAAAGAATAAGCAAATGGGACTTCATCAGACTAAAGAGCTTCTTCAAGGCAAGGGAAAACAGGATTGAAACAAAAACACAACCCACTGAGTGGGAAAAAATATTTACAAGTTATTTATCTGACAAAGGGTTAATCTCCGTAATATATAAAGAACTCACACAGCTCAACAACAAAACATCAAACAACCCGATCAAAAAATGGGCAGGGGACATGAACAGACATTTCTCCAAAGAAGATATGTGGATGGCCAATAGACACATGAAAAGATGCTCACCATCACTAATCATCAGGGAAATGCAAATCAAAACTACAATAAGATATTACCTTACACCTGTTAGAACGGCAAAAATAACCAAAACAAAAAGTGACAAATGTTGGAGAGGGTGTGGAGAAAAAGGAACCCTCATACACTGTTGGTGGGAATGCAAACTGCTGCAGCCAGTATGGAAAACAGTATGGAGATTTCTCCAAAAATTAAAAATAGAAATACCTTATGACCCAGCCATCCCATTACTGGGTATCTATCCTAAGAACGTCAAATTAGCAGTTCCAAAAGTCCCATGCACCCCTATGTTCATTGCAGCATTATCTACAATAGCCAAGACTTGGAAGCAACCTAAATGCCCATCAACTGATGATTGGATAAAGAAGATATGGTATATATATACAATGGAATACTACTCAGCCATAAAAAAGACAAAAATCGTCCCATTCACAACAACATGGATGGACCTTGAAGGTATTATGTTAAGTGAAATAAGCCAGACAGAGAAAGACGAACTCTGTATGACTCCACTCATAGGTGAAGTTAGAGACAAGGGAACTGATTGGTGGTTACCAGGGGAAATGGGGGCTGGGGGGAGGGCACAAAGGGTGAAGTGGTGCACCTACAACACGACTAACAATAATGCACAACTGAAATTTCACAAGGTTGTAAATTATCATAATCTTAATAAAAAGTGAAAAAAAAAGAATGAGTGCAAGGCCAAGATAGAAATAGAAAACATGAAAGCGAAATTCAGAAAAGAGAAAATAAAACTTGTCAGTGCAGAAGGATAGGACAGACTTTTTCTCCAAAAGTTTGAGAGCTTGCTATGCAACTTTTTTTTCTTTTGGTAAGGAAGATTTGTCCTGAGCTAACATCTGTTGCCACTCTTTCTCTATTTTTGCTTGAGAAAGATTGTCGCTGAGTGAACATCTGTGCAAATCTTCCTCTATTTTGGATGTAGGACACTGCCACAGCATGGTTTGGTGAGTGGTGTGTAGGTCTGTGCCCAGGATTTGTACCTGTGAAGCCCAGGCCACTGAAGCAGAACACACGAACTTAACCACTAGGCCACTGGGCTGACCCCTTTGTAACTTTTAAATATTTAGACATACGATATGTGGACCTCCGTGTACTGTCTGGTCCCACCTTCACAAAGGTCAGGGGTGGGCCTTTCAGACAGAGTCCATACACAGTGGCCAAAGCAAGCTCTTTTTGGCCTAACTGGTATTTCAGCCTGTCTAAAAAAACATAATTAATTCAGTAGCATCAGAAATAGAGAAGAGTCACAAATTAAGAAACTGGGAAAGTAGATTAATAGCAAAAAATTCAGCACATTTTATGAAATATAAATAACTTGAAGTCTGCATGATGGATTCAGGTGTTTTAAGTACTATATGGTTTTCTTGTGGAAAATAGTCCATGTGGAAAAATCTCTGTACTATTTTCTGAAATAAAGAATGATTTCTGAGACAAACAGATCTTCAATGAAAAAAAAAAAAAAGATTTCAAGTGGCCTTGCCTCTCTTCTAGCTTTTGATTACATTCTCAGTGATAAAGGACATCTGTCAGGTGTCAGTGCTCAATAAGGACACCATTCTTCAGTCCAGTGACCAAGAGAGTAAATGCAGGTCAATAGAAAAAGGGCAATTTAATTAGAGATACTAGACTACATAAGATTTTATAATACTGTCAATGCTTCTAGATTATTAAAAAAAAGGACTCAAATCAGAGAAAAAGATCTGTGGAACTTTGAGACTACGTTCACTTTGTTAATTTCCAGGTAAGATTTTACTGAGTTGATCTGCCAATTTTTTTCTTCTTTTCAAATTTCTGAAACTAGTTGTTTTGAGACTGACCGTTCCTGAAGGTTCTCCTTCTCTTGCTTGCGCTGTGCTGTTAATGTAAACAGTTAAAGAGATTTCTGAGTATACACTGCTCTTTACTTCTAACACATTTGTCATTAAATGCAAAATAGTATCAATAGACCAAGAAACTCCATAAGATGACAAACCATTATTATTGAATTAAATATTTTCATTATGAAATGAATGGTAGAGTTTTGATAACACACAACTGTTTTTTAGCCTGAGATTACAATTTATCTTTCCTTTTCTTTATTGGGAAGAGTGGTATGTGGAAGATGACACTATGATTACGTGCTATATTTTTACAAAAATCTTACTTGACCATAAACAAGTATATATATATATTTCTATGAGGACCCGGAAGTCTATAATAGTAAAGAGGAAGTATTTTCAGGATTTATTGATAATTTGTTCCTAGGAGAAAATAAAGGGAAAAAAGAGTTATTAATGATTTTAAAGTTTATTTAATTGTACTTATCATTTAGGAAGTGTTGAAAAAGTCATCTGCATTGTGTTCAGTGGTCCTAGAATCCTCTTGCCAAAATACAAATTCTCATAGAATACCAATATGAAAAAAAAGATACAAAGAGTATTACAATTTAGGACTAATGTCTCTTGTCATTGAGGATATATTGACTGTGTGTATTATGAGCAAATATTTAAACTCATGAATATTTACACTTTAATGTTTAAAATGTTTGGAATTTTCTAGTCAAGATATAAATTAATTTTTATGTTGTGTTGAAACTATTCTACTTTTTTATTTTGATGTTGTGTACGTGACTATATATATTTTCTAAAATCATAAAATTGTATGCCTAAAAGGGTGACTTATACTTTATTTAAATAATGTCTCAAAAATTTATAAAATCTAAATCATCTTTAACATTCTCTCATAGATCAGACTCTACATATGTAACAGGAAAAATCTTGCAATTCAAATAAATTGCATAGAGTTATTGATTTTTTCCATTTAAATAATGACATTAAAATTAATTTTGAGTAATAAGTAAAAAAACACTTTTTAACTCTTTATCTTTAAAACGCTATATATAAGATACATGTTTCAAGGATGAATCGAACTATTGACTTACTATATATCATGTGATAATTTTAAATATTTCTGTAATAAATATACTTTGTATGAATTTTTTTCGTTAAATACCAAGATCTGTTTTCAATAGACAAAGATACTAAATATCAAGGACTGTCTCTTGACTATCTATCATATTCAACTAATCTTTCTCAGAATTTTGCATTATTACACTGTTAATTATTGGAATTGTGTAATATACGGTTCAATTTCATTTAGAAATCATCTCAAACTTACAGAAAAGTCCAGTAGGGAGAAGCGGATTATTGTTTTTGAAGTGTTCAGTCCTCCTGTATTCTGAAAGAGTCTGTGTAGGTGCGTTAGTTTCAAGCTGTTGGCAGGGCCCTGCTTCCTCCGAACACTCTAGGGCAGGCTCCTTCCTTACCTCCTCCAGCTTCCGGCGGCCCCCAGCAACCCTTGGCAGTGCTTGGCTTGCAGCTACATCACTGCAAGTTCTGCCTTCATCTTCACATGGCCTTCTTGCTGTGTGTCTTGGTGTTTTCTCCTCTTCTTATAAGGACACCAGTCATTGAATTTGAGGCCCACCCTTGATCCAGTATGTTATCCTCTTGAGGTCCTGAACTAATTACATCATCAAAGACTCTAATGACAAAGTGACATTGTGGAATTCAATGGGGACATATTTTTTTTGAGGGGGAAGAGAGAATTCTACTATAGTTGGTTAAATGTTTGAGAAAATTCATCAGTGAAATATGAATACGTTTGGCAAACATTTTCTTTCTTTACGACTTTACTTTTTTAGAGTAGTTTTAGGTTCACAGGAAAATCAAAAGGAAGATACAGAGATATCTCATATCTCCTGTCCCCACACACACACATCGCTTCCTCCACTATCAACAGCTCTCACCAAAGTGGTACATTTTTTGCAATTGATAAGCCTACATTGCACATCTTAATCGCCCAAAGTTCATAGTTTACATTAAGGCTTACTTCTTGGTGTTGTATATTCTATGTGTTTAGAAACTTTATAGCGACGTATATCCACCACTGTAGTATCACACAGAGTATATTCACTGTCTTAAAAATCTGTGCTCTGCGTCTTCATCCCTCCCATCCCACAAGCCCTGACAGTCACTGATCTTTTTACTGCCTCCATAGTTCTGCATTTCTAGAATGTCATATAGTTGGAATCTTATGTATATAGCTTTTTCAGATTAGTTTCTTTCACTTAGTAATATGCATTTAAGATTCCTCCATGTTTTTTTCATGGCTTCATAGCTCATTTGTTTTTAGTGCTGAATGATATCCCTTGTCTGGATGGACCACAGTTTATTTATCCATTCATCTACTGCAGGGCATCTTGGTTGCTTCCAAGTTTTAGCAATTATGAATAAAGATGTTATAAATATCCGTGGGAAAAATTTTGTGTGGATATAAGTTCTGGGAAGGTTTTTAATAACAAATTCAATATACGTAATTGGTAAAGAGCTACATATATTTCCTCTTTCTTATGAGGCAGTTTTGGTAATTTGTGCTTTTCAAGGAATTTCTCCATTATGTCTACCTTTTCACATTTATTGACTGTTAGCAGCAAATAGATTAGCAATCTCCAGATGTCCCAATCTCTTGCCTCATTATTTTACAACTTATTGAGATTCCCTAATGTTTACTCAAACTCAATTGACAGGTTTTTATTATTCAAGATTTCTGTTCATGAGCTATAAGACCCAAGCAAGGTTTTTATTATAAATGGATGTTAATTTTTATCCAAGATTTTAATGGTTTCTAATATGATGTTATTTTTCCATTAATATGTCATCATTAATTATTGTTTTAAACCTTACATTCCTAGAATAATAAAATAAGTCACAGAACGCTGCCTTATGTTGTGTTCTGCAATCAAGTTTCTGTAAAACCCAGATGATCTAGGCTCTAAATGTTGAGCAGGTTTGCAGCTAAACATACATGGTTCTGATATTTTTTGTGGGCAAACATTAACTATTTATTTAATTTTGTTTCCAGAATTATTAATATTTACTATTTTTGAGTCCGTTTCTAAGTTATTTCTTTAGTAATTTATTCTTTTCATCTACATTTTTATATACGTCAGAAAAAATATTCATAATGTTCTCTCAGTATCTGTTTACTCTCTCTAGTACCTGGAATGTCTCCCTTTTAACATTTTATACTCTTTATATAAACTCTCACCAGTTTTTTATTCAGAATATAGAGGCTTTTCCACGTGATAATGTTTTTTCAGATAATCTGTTTTCACTTTGTCATTCATGTCTGTTGAATGTTTGATTATACTCTATTATTTCTGCATTTACATTTAATACTTCCTTCCCTATAATCCTTTGTTTATTATGTTGTATTTTTTCTTATTTCATAAGTTGGACGCTTAGATTGTTTTATTTTTTCATAAAAGAGTCATAAAACTTCAAGGCTGTAACTTTTGTTTAGGAAACATTTATCTGCCTCCTGTAAGTTTGAAACTTACTGTTTTTATGATCATGAAATTCTAAGTATTTTCAAATTTCTGTCACGATTTATTCTTTGAATCATGATTTTTTTAGAATTGATGTTTTTAAAAAGATTTCCAAGTATATGAGGCTTTCAAATTAAAAAAAAAATTAAATTTAAGTGCATTGTAGAGAGAAAACGTTTTGTATAATGCAAACATTTTTACTATTTGAATGCCAGTTTTATCTCCCAACATAGAGTCACTTCTTATAAATGTGTCCTTGAAAATACATACTTAAAAAATGTGTATTCCAATTGTTGATGCAGAGTTCTTAATATATCTGTCCTTTAGATCAACCTTACTAATTGAACTTTCAAAGTCTTCTCCAATCTTAATGCTTCTTGTCTCCTTGACCTAGTAATTATAGCTATAAGTACATTAAAATTCCTCATAAAATAGATTATCAAATTTCTCTTTATTTGTCTATCATTTTTGAGATATATTATATTCTTTGAAAACAAAATTTAGAATTTTTATATATTTTGGCGCTGGAAACATTTTTCATTACATATTTATTCTATTGCTTTAAATAGTTTTAGCTTCAAAATTCGGTTTTTCCCCTAAAGCAATATACAAGTTCTGTTTTCTTTTACTTGAAATTTGTATGCTTGAATCTCCCTGTGGACTTTTTGCATAACAGAAATTAGAAGGACAACAGAATACTTAACGTCTTAGGGTTAGCTTTGAAAGTACAATTTTTGGAGAGAATACTACCAAATAAAATATTCTGCCCCATCTACCTTTTATTTTTGTCAGTTTCCTGGAAAACATACTTTTCTCCTGCCTCTTAAGAAGGATATTGATTAGCAAGCTTAAAGCAAAGCCAGGAATGAAATTAATGTATGGAATATTCCAGAATTTTAAAAAATAACCCTTCTCTTCTTCCCTGGGTAGCGTTTTTACTAGTCCCAGACAGATTGTGTTTTCTTTTGACTTAGACCTGTGTTATCAGTAAATAATTATACACTTTTACTTAGCACAAGTTAAATTTGCCATATTATTAAGTGGAACTTATTAAATGGTACTGGATTCTAAAGTTAATAGTGTTGAT